>NC_081407.1:465354128-465654128 GCF_030272615.1 Cryptomeria japonica
AAGGATGAGTGGAACTAACAACGTTCTCACCTTCCTCCCTTACATGGATCACCTAGATATACTCTAGGGGCTAGTTTTCCATGTCCTTTTTCTCCATGGATCACCGAAGTGTGTATTCATGTCCTCTTTCTCCTTCCTCTCATGAACCCATCATTTTTCTATTGATGGTTCATGGATGACATCAGCTTTTTTCTTTTATGTGATTATTGGTGTTTATGTGATGGCATTTGTCTTTGTGTTTCAATTAGTTGTTGAGACATTTGAGTATCGAGGTCTCTTCAACTAGTTGATTTGTGGTCTTGTGTTTTGGTTTTTGTCGTGTGTCTCTTATGCTTTGTCTTGTTCTTTTTGTTTTGTGTGTTGTTGCATATGTTTGAGTGAGTTAAGATCCTAAGATTGAGGGCTTTGTTCCTCAAGATTAGTGATGTCTTATACTCCTTGTGATCTTGCTCTGCATTTCTCATCTTCGTCTCTCTCTTTCTTCTACTTTACCGACAGTATTGGCATAAGCCATACTCCTGCTAAAGTGGGGCCTAAATGTAGCATCATGAAATTGTGACCTTTGCAATTTTGACCGCGTTGTAGGCCCTTACCCTAGCGACTGCATTTCCCTACTTAATTAGGAACCCTCTCTGCATCATCATTCCAAATCTTCTCCTGTTCCAACCCTTGCATCACTTTGAGACCCTGTCTAGGCCCCAAAATAGGGCAAGACAAGGGCGTGGCGCCCCTTTCCTCCCTCTTAGGGTGGCCCTAAGATGGGTCCATCTGACCCTTGGACCTAATTTTCTCCTCGGGGACTTAAATTCTCATATGTCGGCCTTCGGTGAGATGAAAATTAGTCTTCCTAAGCAAGTATAAAAGGGGATCTAGTTCTCTCATTTGCATAAGCAAAAATTAGGCATGAAGAATCAAAGTTGATCATAAGCAAGCATAGGCGAAAATATACATCATTAAGCGTTCAAGTCTTCAAGTCTTCAAACATCTTCTTCTTCATGTGTCTTCTTCATTCATCCATTGGAGCAACATTACAACATTCATTTGCAAGCATGTGTGTGTTAGGGTTTTGTCATGTTACATGCCATTTCATGCAACACTTGTGATTACATTCAAGAAGCAAAGCACTCATCATCAACAAATTGCAAATCTACAAGGTATACATTTCCATCATTTACATTTAAGCATTTGCAATTACTTTCTTTCAAGGTTGATTCCTCAACTGGGGTTTGATTGAGGCAAACCCCTATCCACAACCCTTCTTCCCTTATTTTATGTGTGTAGGTTGCAGGTGCACAACTATAATTGTAGGTTTGGGCTTCATTTGCAGAGATAAAAAAACCCTTTTCGTTTCACGGATTTTTCGGAGGACTGTGTACACTTTCAACACGGTCACGATGAATTTTGTCCAAATTTGCAAGGTAGATCCGTATTAGTCTAAATATATCAGATTCGAAGTTACAACACGATCCCGAACTGGTAGCTCCTCATTTCACCCATTTTATCTCTCTTTTCTGCATAGTCAACAAGTCAACTCTTCTACTTACAAAAGAGGACAAATTACATTCCAACACTTGCAAGCCACCTAGAATTCACATCCTTGTTTCCCTTGGATTTGGAACTAGTGGATTCAACCCCTCTTTTGAATGTAAAGTATCTCCCAAGTGAAAATCATCCTAGTGATTTTCTTTCTCTCTCCTAGGTGGGGAATCACTAGGGTTCAATTTTCCACTTTACACACACACACACACACACACACACACACACACACACACACACACACACACACACACACACACACACACACACACACACACACACACACACACACATACACACACATGTTGATTTTTTAATAAAACACTTACAATTAATTTAAAAAAGAGAAATTAAAATATGTTTCACAAAAAAAAAACAATCTTTTAATTTTGTTTTTGAAAAATCGTGTCGTACAACCTAATTGGCTAAAATTCTCCTCCAAGGCCCAAAATGCAATTTTCACCAAATATTGGCAAATTTATACTTGATTCTCATGGAAACAACCTCTTGGATGCAACAATGAGTTTAAAATCACCATAGGATGCCCCCAAAATGCGCAGCTCCCCAAATCCAAAAAATGAATGCTCCAAAATCTCTCAACAAAGATTACTCAATGAAGCCTCAATGACTCTGATGCCATGTAAGAATTTGTCAAATATAGCTAAGATCTAGAGAACAATGAATATCACAAGAGAAAGAGATAAAAAATTGATAAAAATAAATTGTATTCTAATCAAGATGCAAAATTCCATTAATTGGATCGTTCCTTACAATGTAGATGAGCTTGCTTATAAAGACAAGGCCATATGGATATGTGAGCACACAATCATGATATGTGGCTCAATGAGAAACAAGGTTGGTAGGAGAAATAATAAAATATTCCACAAGAGGTGGATCACCCACTGAAGGTGGAATGTAACAACAAGATAAGACCATAAAAGGTGGAATTTCTCCTACATACATCATCCCTATGTGCACACTTCCCTAAGTGTATCATATCCAAATTACTATGAAATGCATTACCCTAAGTGAACTTAAGTAAAGTGTAATTGTAGACACTCAAAAATGTCTTTTTCATCATCACTTATTATTCATCCTAATTAATTAAGTAATTATTTAATTATTTAATTAAGCTAATTATTCTTCTAAACTAACACAATCATCTTATTCAACATTTTTAATTATTGAATTTCTATTCTTTAATCAATTAATCAATTAATCAATTAACCCTTTCTCAAATATTAATTAAATATTATTTATTTAATTAATCATGATTTATTCCTTAATTAAATAATCTTTATTATTTAATTAATCACATTTCTAATGTTTAAATAATTTAATTTAAGTTATTTAAATTAATTAACTTATTCCTCCAATTCCCCAAATTTGAATTTCAGTTAATTTCATCAAATTCACATTTCACCAAATCTGAATTTCAATAAATTTTAGTTAATTTCATGTGCATTTCAACATTCGAAAGTCCAAATTCAAATCCAAATTGAAAATAAAAATCAAATTCAATTTCAAAATCCTACAACACATGTTGAAATCATAACTGATTGATCAAATCAGTTGACTAATTAGTTAACTCGGTTAACTCCTCAATCACCCCTTTTCACTCTCAATCATCTTTTCTGACTAATCAATCAATCCACTTATCTCTCCAATCCATTTAGTCATTTGATCAATCAATCTAGTCAATTGAGTAATTTATTTAGTCCACTATCCAATTAATCTAGTTGACTACTCAATCAAATGAGTTAACAAGTCAATCAATCTAAGTCAACAAATCAATCAACTCTATTGACTGATCAATCTAAATCATTTCACTCCCAATTAGGACTTGTGTTCAAAATCCCTCCCCCTCTCTTGAAAATCTATATAAACAACATCATTTTCACAAATCAATCTAGAATCACAATCTTCAAAATATTTGTGTTAATCATATGCAAGAATCCCAGTGCAATACCTGAGAGCCACCTACCACACGAATTGGAGAAGAGCAATGGAAATATTTTCAGATCAATTGAGGGAGTTTCATATTATTTCTTGTGTATTCAATTGATTTGATATCATTTCTATTGTCATTTAGGAGTATAGAGTTGGTGATTCACTCTGATAATCTGATTATATCATTTATGCTTAATTTACCCCTAAAAATAATTGGTGAACCCGATGTGAACACACTTACTGATTTGACTATTTTGAATTTTTTCATTTGCAGGGCTGTACAAGAATTTGTATGCGCAATTGACTTGACAAAAAATTTCAATTGCACATTTTGATGCGCAATTGCTATTATTCTGATTCGCAATTGCTATCATTTTGATTCACAATTGTACTAACTAATGCACAATTGCAAGCATAGCCCAAAAATTAAAAATTTATTTGTCATTTTTCATTTATTTCCATTTGCGATATTAACCCATCAAACTTTCTCAATTCTGTAAAAATTATTTTCATGCATAAAATGTCTGTAATCCAATGGCAAGAAGGGTAATTTTCAAGATTTTAGGTGCAAGAAGGAGGAAACAACACAAGAGACAACAAAAAGCATATCAAAGAAAGAGAAAACTTCTCTCTTCTATCTAATTTTTTTAAAAAAAAATCAATTTAACTGATGCGTAATTGATCTGTCAGAAATTCGCAATTGCCCAATCAGTAGTTCACAATTGATTAGATGTTAGTTCGCATTTGCAAGTTTATGTTAGAATGTTTCTGTTTATTCTTCTATGTGTTTTTTGTCAGTAATTAGTTGTGTATCTGTAAATAGAGAGGTCAAATCTGTAACCAACTTAAGTTTCTGTAAACAAAGAGGTCAAATCTGTAACCAACTTAATCCAACTTTGAAAAGTCATAACTTTTCACTCTGAACTCGAAACTGCAAAGCACCTACACTGTTGGAAAGATCTCCAAGAGCTCTAGTTCCAGTCCTTTTTGGACCTGCCTATGACAACAACCATAAAGGACCGTCCAAAGTTTTGAGGGCTAAAAATGCTCTGAAGACCTCCAAAAATACAATTTACTAACATGTAGAAAATACCAAAAATTATATTTTTAATATTTTTGAAATTTCTTTCTGATGAATTAGTGTTCTGGTTTTTCTTCATTCTCTATCATTAAAGAGTTCTGTATCCACATACAAAGAATCCAAATTTGTAATTGAGAGGAAAAATTAGGCTGGAGAGCCCACCATATGCTAACAATGTTTGATTTCTTTGCAGGGGTAGTTTAGACAAACATTTCATTTTGGTTCTTTTAAAAATAACAACATAAATCTCACCATTGCAATATTGGCTAAAATTAACACCATGTATTTTGGAGCAACATCTCCAATAGTTAGAAAATTTTGCGATGAAGGTTAAAAATAATTGTTGTTCTTTGTGTTTGTGAGGTGATAGGTATATGCTCTCCCCTTTTCTGGGTGATCAAAAAGCCAAACCCACCTCTTTTATGCTTTCTTTCAATTTTAGCAGTAGGATAAAACCTTGAGTAGTACTGGGCTCCCGAGAAGCCCATAAGGCTAGTGAGGGGGGAACAACTTAAATGGTAACGACTAACACCAAGTATTCCAAACCACTATAAAATAAATGTGTTTGCAATGAAAATTGTAAGCAACAGGTGATACATGCTGTGATAATGGCATTATGCCTCCCTCAGTGTCTTTGGCACGTAAAAACCTGAAGAGTGCAACCTCTTCAGATTGGGAGACCTCCTTAATGGAGCGTAACACAATACTGATTATGACAACCTGAATGAAAGCTTGATTAAAAATCTTAGGATCTAGAGGCAAAACCAAGTCAGTAACCAAACACTTGAATTATCACAAAACAAGGGTCAGGAAGAATCCGCCCCCAAGACCCTCACCATATATCTCCCAGGATAACGAGCCAATTGAGGATCAATCCTCTTTGGTTTAATTTTTGAAAAAGGGCAAAAAAATGGGTGCACCCTAGGGTGTGACAGGGCTATTTGAGTTGACGAAGTATCAAGATGTGGGCTATAGTAATACTTGTGACCTTTTGACCTTGGGAGAGTTTGCTTGATATGCTATCGATTGACCAAATCTTATTGAAAACAAAATGGGGTCTTGAAAAAGATCTCAACATCTACAAGGGTTTGAAAAAATCCTTTAAATAATGCTCTCTTTGTTTAGTTTAGATTGTTTTCATTGCTTTGCTACTGTGTCTTTGCAACATCAACATCAAAAAGATCAAACACCCTCAACAAAGTCAAGTTTCAGCATCAATATCAAATCAAAATCAAGCATTGCAACATTATAGAAATGGAGAAACCATCTTACATGTTATGATCTTAGGTCCAAACCAATCAAAGCGAACATCATGGAATGGCATTATGCATTTCGTAGGGAAGGTGAATAATTCATCCCTTCCATTCCTATTCCATCATCATCCATAGAGATTTTAGCTCAACAAATCAAGACTTTGCAACAACAAGTGAGAGACATGACTAATCCTAACAACCATAAGGATTGGTTACAAAAAAATGATGAGGGAAGTGATAACCTGAGGGAATCATTATCAATCCAACATTCTTTTTCTTGTGAGACCATTCAAACATGCCAACCTTCATTCTTCAACAAAATCATTCCTACTTCAGTTCAATCAAAACTAGAGTCATGTCAACCTTCTTTTTGTTTCAACCCAACATTCAAAGTACCCCTTTCAACCAAAATCAAACCCCTTTCAACCAAAATCAAACTTCTTTCAACCCAACATATCAATCACATCAACCCAATATTCAAACCCCTTTCAACCAAAATCATACCCCTTTCAACCAAAATCAAACTTCTTTCAACCCAACATATCAATCATATCAATCACATCAACCCAATATTCAAAACCCTTTCAATCAAAATCAAACCCCTTTCAACCAAAATCAAAAAAATTTCAACCAAAGTCCAAATCAACCATATGTATCCACTATTTCACCATCCCCTGAAGTCACACAAGAGCAGTCCACACCATCTCTATCCAATAACACAATCTCCCAAGGGCTATCCATAGTACAAATCTAATCTAATCCAAGTCATGATTCAAAGAGTCTCACTCAAATTCATTTCTCATCAGGCCAAAGGGTTGAAACCTTCCAAAAATCTCCCATACATATCCAAACTCCTTCCCCGTGTCAAGAGAATAATCCAAAATCAGAAGAAATGAGTCATGAAATAAATCAAGATCAAGAACAAACCCTTCCATCCTACCCAATTTTTTATCAAGATCCCACTAACCAAAAATCCTATGTTGATCCCCTCATTCTTTTCTATTCCACTCATAATGATACCCTTTCATCTCAAGAGAAAGATGTTCTTTCAAGTTCCATCCAACATCCACCTCCTAAGCAAGATTAGGACATATCTTCCATCCTTCCTAATAATCCCTTCCCAAATCAATTTGAAGGTATTCCTTCACCTTCATGTCCTAAACAAGATCTCATTATTTCTCCAGATCATTATCAAGATCCCTCCATCCCTTCATCTCCATGTCATAATCCTCCATATCTCTCACAAGATTCCCTCTCAAATGAACTTACCATTTCTCCCAGTCTCCCTCATGATCTCAATCCCTCTACACAAGTTGTTCATGAACCCCTTATCAATGAAATCACCAATCCAAATCATACTACACAAGGCAACTTGTCAATAGTTGTATGTGCGCCACCACTTAATGAGATCAACCCCTGGTTGGATTTATCATCTTCTTCAAGTGCATCAATAGAAATAGGCATAACACCTCCTCATGTCACAACTTCAGAACCAAAATCTATTTGCCTCATATACCCGCACTTGAAAGACTGGGGGCAAGAAGATCTATCACAACCGAATTGGTTTGAAAATAATGAGGCCATAGAAAAAACTGTACATGAAATACACCCAACTAAATATCCTATTGAAAAGGACAGGTTTATCCGACCCTTCAAACACAGACCAATTAACTATCTACATAAAATTCATACCAAATCAATAACAACATCCACCTTAAAAGATAATATATCTAAGGGATGGGTTCATTTAAGTTTTTCAGTTTGCATATTTCTTTACTGCATTGCATCGCATATCTGCATTTCAGAATGCATCATAGTTGCTTACATGTCACCATTGCACAACATATAACTGCATATCATTATTACTTTCTCATATGACTACATCAATAAAACAAGGCATTTATCTAAGTCATTCACTTGTCTGCACTAAGAGGAGAGAAGGTGGTCTCATTTCCTAGATACTTGTCCATGAAGTCTTTATGATGTCTCTAGTCATTCATCTTCAATGTTATCTTGCGATTGAGCTTTATCCATGGTTGTGTAGAGGTTTCACTATTGAGCCTTGTTACCCAAAGTCTATCCATTGCTATATATCTCAAATATTAATCAATAGCTCTAAGACATTACAGATACCTAGTTGGTCATGTGGTTAGTGAAAAATCCAAAATTCTACTTCAGTGCCACTGTAATTGTCATACCCAAGTAGGTTTCATTACTTACAAGTCAAGGCAAGAAAATATAAAAGAAAAATTATGCCAATATCCATTTCAAGGCAAAATAGCACAGATATATAACTAAAATATAAAAAAATGTGCAATAAAGCTTGACTAAGGGAACATGCGAGTAAGTCCGTCGGGGCTATAGATGCCTATTGGCAATGGAACAATATTCAAGAGATTGTACGGTGTGTAACCTCGTCGGAGCTCTAAATGCTTGATGGCAGTGAGGCTCTATCTAGGTTTCTTTTGAAGTCAGAATAACACACGTAGCTAACCACATAAGATTCCAAGGGTCTTTGATGGTTATAAGAGTCAGAAATAGACTCAAATGCACATGCATGGGCAAAATAAGATCAAAGTTTCAAGAATTGATGGAGAAGTTTTTTGCACCTCCATTCATAAATCTTGATTACATAGTGTGTTAAGATTGGATGATCTAAAGTATTTTGAGAACGGATTGAGCTCCTATCTCTGAAACGTTTCACACCTTTAATCCAATTAGTGCATTTTAGAATGAAAGACACACAATCATCCTTGTTTGAATAAAAATTCCATCTTCATCATGTGTCTTGCATTAGCATAACTCATATAAAAAATTCATTGTCTCCATATGCATCACCTAGATCATCATGTCATCATAGGTCTACATACTTGGGGGCATAATTGAAAAAATCTTAAAAATCAGAAAAATTCTTGAAAAAAAATCAAACAAAAACATTGAAAAATTCAAAATCAAACAAAAACATAAAAAATTTCAAAATCAAACGAAAACATCGAAAAATTCAAAATCAAACAAAAACATTGAAAATTTCAAAATCAAACAAAAACATTGGAAATATCAAAATTAAACAAAAACATCAAAAAATTCAAAATCAAACAAAAAATAAATAAATCCAAAACAACAAAATCAACCAAAAACATCCATATACGATCCTGAAAAAATTCAAAAACATAAAAAAAAAAACATTCAAAAATCCAAAAACAATACATCAATCAAAATTCAAAATAAATTATCCTTTACAAACAACAAGCATTTCAACAAACACAAAATGCAAAAAAAATCAAAACATTGAGCTTAATAAATCACGTATCAACAAACAAACTACCAAGCTAGTCTACAACCTAATCGATCAGTGTCGATCAGTTGTCAACATCCTTATCAAACAACATGCCTTTATGGATACATCATTCCTAAAATAGGCACCTATCATATATCATGTCCAATGGATACATCTTTCCTACAATAGGCATCCTATTAAACAATCATCTTAGCAACACTTATCCTTGGCAAGAAGATCAGTATGGCTGTTGGCTTGTATGGTCAATTTTGTCTTATCTTTCATTGATTTATCTTTTATCGATTTATGTCAGATCATGTTACTGTTCTACTCAAGGATGTCCAAAAGTGACTAGAGGAGCCTTGATGGGCATGATATTTTTATTTGTTTGTTGTTTGTGGTGTGAACCAATGAAGTTCTGGGGCAATAGTTCCAGTGGGTGTTTGTGATTGGTATGTTCATTCGGCAAGTATCATATGCAAAATTGAAGTCAGGGATATCTATGCTTGTGACTACCACATATACGTTGACCCCTGGCGCTATTCCTAGAATGAAGGATTTATTCCTTGTCTGCTACATGTTTGTTTCTTGCAATGAGATATCTATACATCTTGGTTCCTTATACTCTGGTGTACTAAGCTTCATTGTTACATAATAAGGCTCAATGATGATAATGTGTTGCACTACTAATAAAGGCAAAGAAGAGTATTTGTCACCATCATTCACTATCATCATCAATCATATCAGTTCTTTCCATTAAGATTGACTCGTGTATCATCATCAATCGTATCATTTCATTTTCTCATCTCATCATGTTGATTCTATCTCAATGATCATTTGTTCGTCTAACATATTCTACTTTCAATGAGTTCATTTCAATTTCTACTCACATCTTTCTAATTCCATCTCAAATCGTTTCCTCATTTAAACTATTTTATCTATCAATCAATTATTCCTCACCTTCATCATATTTCATTATTCATCCAATTTTGATCTATCATTAGTCTTATATAGGATTAGACCTTCCTGAAACTAGACACGATTATCTATCATTTGTCTTATATAGGATGTATCTTTCCTGAACCAAACAGGATCATCTATCATTTGTCTTATACAAGATGTATCCTTCCTGAAACTAGATGCTTTGATCATCTTTGTCTTATACAGGATGTGTCCTTCTTGAAACCAGACTTTATCAATCCGATCAATCTTATCAATCAAATCAATCATATCAATCTCAACAATCCCATCAATCGTATCGGTCAATCAATCTACAAATCATTCCAACCATTTCTTCTATCAAACTCATTCATCTCATCAAGTTAACCATTCTTCATCTCTCATATAACATTCTTCTTCTTTCGAGAGATCATTCATGCCTTCAATGCACAAACAATCTCTCGAGCGGGCATTATAGCCCAGTGTCATCGAGGCATACTGGAGCAAATTTTTTTGTTTTCTTTGAAACAACGTCGTCTCGACATTGTGTCAAAGAGGGAAACTATAGACACTATAAAATGTATTTTTCATCATCACTTATTATTCATCCCAATTAATTAAGTAATTGTTTAATTATTTAATTAAGCCAATTATTCTTCTAAACTAACACAATCATCTTATTCAACATTTTTAATTATCGAATTTCTATTCTTTAATCAATTAACCCTTTCTCAAATATTAATTAAATATTATTTATTTAATTAATCATGATGTATTCCTTAATTAAATAATCTTTATTATTTAGTTAATCACATTTCTAATGTTTAGAGAATTTCATTTAAATTAATTAAATTAATTAACTTATTCCTCCAATTCCCCAAATTTGAATTTCAATTAATTTCATCTAATTCCAAATCATCAAATTCACATTTCACCAAATCTGAATTTTAATAAATTTTAGTTAATTTCATGTGCATTTCAACATTCAAAAGTCCAAATTCAAATCCAAATTGAAAATGAAAATGAAATTCAATTTCAAAATCCTACAACACATGTTGAAATCATAACCGATTGATCAAATAAGTTGACTAATTAATTAACTTGGTTAACTCCTCAATCACCCCTTTTCACTCTCAATCATCTGTTTTGACTAATCAATCAATCCACTTATCTCTCCAATCCATTTAGTCACCTGATCAATCAATCTAGTCAACTGAGTAATTTATTCAGTCCACTATCCAATCAATCTAGTTGACTATTCAATCAAATGAGTTAACAAGTCAATCAATCCAAGTCAACAAATCAATCAACTCTGTTAGCTGATCAATCTAAACTAGTTCACTCCCAATCAGGACTTCAGTTCAAAATCCCTCCCCATCTCTCTTGAAAATCTATATAAACAACATCATTTTCACAAATCAATCTAGAATCACAGTCTTCAAAATATTTGTGTTAATTATATGCATGAATCCCAGTGCAATACCACACAAATTGAAGAAGAGCAATGGAAGCATTTTCAGATCAATTGAGGGAGTTTCATGTTATTTCTTGTGTATTCAATTGATTTGATATCATTTCTATTGTCATTTAGGAGTAATTTAATTAGACTAGAGTTGGTGATTCGCTCTGATAATCTGATTATATTATTTATGCTTAATTTACCCTTGAAAATAATAATTATGAGACATAATTTACACCAACACCAATAATTACCAACACCAATAAACCATCTCCCAAACTCAATAACAATGAATGTCAACATAATAATAACTCAAAATCACGAGGAGATAACCAATTCCAAACATCTCTCAAATTGAATCTTGCGGAACTAACCATCTATCCATAGCTCAAGATCCATATTTATGAAAGATAAGCATAAATATAATGCACCTAAAAGGAATAATGGGAAATACCTCTCAAGTAGTAAACCACCAAGTATACCAAGAGTGGGTAATGAGAATGCTCATCCAAGACATCCAACTCATCATGACTCATCTAAGAACAATCTCCTCTTAAGTCCATACCAGGTGAATGCTCCTCGGTCTTTCTACTGATTCTGTCAACCATCTCAACACATGTCTCTAATCAAAAGAGAAAATCAACATCACCTATGCCTCCAAGTATCCATGAGTTCCTATGGCTAATCAATCCATGTCAAACTCCAAATGCAACATAGCACCACCATAAAGTAATCAAGCAAATGATGATGTACCCAATACAAAGAGAACTACCAAGATCAATTTCAAAGCTCCAACCGCAGAATAAAGAACATAAACATGACAACTTGATCTAAACATCTTTTCCAAAGAGATAACATGCTCCATATGAACATATCAAATAACCATATCATTCCAAAACTCTAAATGCACATCAAGAGTGTACCATGACATAATAGAAACCATCCTATCAAGCAAGGATAACATGTGAAATGAAAGCATAAGCCACACCTCAACCAAGAATTCTGTGAGTCCAAGATGTCCACATCCTCAAATATCATTAAGATCACCATCTCCTACAAGTGTACCCAAAAATTTGAAATACCCTTGTGCAACAACGGGATCTAAGGCATCCTCCAAATATCTACACACTAAGAAGATCATCCACCATCCAATGGTGAATACACATCACTACTACAAGCTCCCACTGAATCGTGATACCGAGCTCTCCATAGCATCGTGATAACCATCTTCTAAATGAAGATCATTCGGGTCTACACACATACAACTGAAAGTGTCAATAACATCAAGTAAACCAAGATCTCCAAGTCAAGAAGATACAAAACCACCAACAAACAATCAGGAACCAATCCTACACCACCACATCATCACCGTCAAAATATCCCACTGAAAGTGTAAACTATCTATCCATGACAGCATGATAAAACCATCCTTTTGTTGGAATCGGGGATCACTGAGAGGGGGGGGGGTGAATCAGTGATCCACCGGTTAGCAAATTTTCAAACTTAATTTTAAACCACTGGAAGCATACACATGAAATTGAAATGCAGGAACATAAAGCAATCAACCACAAAATCATAACACTAGATTTTTACGTGGAAACCCAAATGGGAAAAACCATGGTGGGATTTGAACCGACAATATTATTCCACTATGGCCAGTAGCAAAACAATATTAAAATATGGGGAATGCACAAGCATTCAGGTACACTGCCTAGAGTTCATTGCTCAAATATAATAAGGGCTACAACTCTGGAAGGCTCATTGACTTAGTGATTAATTATAGTGATGAATTACAACAAAATAAACTCCAAAATAGAATCTAAAATGCTTGGATGAGTTCAGGTTGAGTGCCAAGTATATTGATTGGATCACCTCTATAGACCTGCTCTGTTCTGCCCTGTTCATTGTCTTAGTTAGCTACCAGATTAATAATGTGCATGTGAAACTGCACCAAAATGGATTATCAATCACCACTCACTCACATACAATCATACCATCCACCAAAAATATCATCTACACAGGTCTTATATATCCATAATCATAAAATAGATCATTTATCAAGTCGGCCTACAAATGTAACATGTAGTCATAAGTCAACTTGATCGGATAACCAAAGATAATGCAGATCACCAAAACAACAATAAAATGACGTCTCTATGTTAGCCCAATCATCTCAAACATGATTCAATACACTGCAATCACCATAAAGCTTCCGGACCCAAACTGCTCTGTTTATCCAAAAATACCGGTTAAGAAGAATTATGGCTACCAGATTGAATCTCCATGAAGAGTTGCCATCAATGACAAATAATCAACCATCAAAGGCCACTAGATGAGTGTTAATTTCCAACAATCTCCCCCTTTGTCATTGATGGAAACACTCGTGAAAAATGGATAAGTTTTGAGAACTATACACCGGACCAAAAGAATTTCTAAGGCTCTCCCTTAGACAAAGAATTTTGAAACTTGTAATTACAATATTCTATACTATACATTTTTCACCTTTTCTCTCCCCCTTTGACAATAATGCCAAATATGGGGTGCTGTCCAAAAATTTATATACAAAGATACTTGCCAGAGAATTTACAAATACTTGAAGATGTCAGCAAAAATGGTCTTCAAGGATCCTAGGTGAGTATCCCACCCACTCTTTAAGTTATCCAAAATTGTAATAAATGCACTAAATACAGTTGCATGAATCTCTACTTCCTTCAGATTAGATGACACAGATTGAGCCATCGCCTTCATGTAGTCTACCTTATTTCTCAACATGGTGTCCAACCGGGGGGCAATTAAGTTATGGAGTTCACCAACTCTCCTCAAAATTCTATCCTTTTCCACATTGAGCCTTGAGATCTGAACATTTAGAGCCAAAATATGTCCTTCAACACTGCTGGTTGGAGCTACATTGGGATCAAAGGACTGTGAAATACTAGCAAGTTTGCCCTGGCAAATATTTATTTGCTTGTCTATATCTATAGTGAATTTAGGCAAAATTAGACAAGACTTATACAATTTACCACCTTCTGTCAAAGCATCTGAAATAACCTACAGAACTTTATTTAATCTCACTCTATCATCCTCAATCATCTTCCAGAATGTCTGCATTCTTACGTCCTTAAATCTATCCAAAACTCTCTCAGTAGCAGATTTTTTTAAAGAATCAAAACCGACATTTACTCTATTAATCAATTGAAATAATTTTCTGGAGGGGCTAGCATTAGAGTCTAACTGTACATTTGGGGCCACCTTCTACAAAACGTTAACCAACATCAAAATGAGCTTTTTATCTTCTGATTCAGACTTCATCAAATCCTAGCTAGCTCGAGCTTGAACAACAGCTACAAGCATTAGCTTTTTGGCAGGAGACATCTGCCCAAGGTTGAGAGGACCATCTAGACTAATGGAGATTTGAGGTGGGGTCCTAGAAACTGTAAGAGTGTCAATTTCTTGATCAAAAACTCCTTTGACCTTATCTACCTCAGTGACCTTTACCTCTGCACTCTCAACTTCCTTCTTCTCCACTTCATCCCCTTTATCTTGTGCACCGGTGTTACCACTTGGTGCAGTATCATCTTTTTGAATTTTGAGGGCTACTGAATTGTCTACCACTGGAGGATTATCACTAGCCTTAGCATAAAGTGTTTTGTTGCCTTGATCTTCTGGATGTCCCTCAGTCTAAGTTTCACCCTTTTGATAACTGAAAACACTTTTCTTTTCTTTCGGCTAAGAGGACTTAAATGCATCTTTGTACAAAGGACCATTTACTATTATTTTTCTCCATATATATTTTGACTCCTTCCTCACCTCTTCCACCTTTCCTATCATTAACCCGTTTACCCTATTTTTGCTTCTAAATTCTTTCTTATTAGCTTCCTCAATTTCTTTTGACTTAATCATGGGTGATATAGGTGAAAACATTTATCAACTCTCTTTCTTTCATCTCCTTATTTGTTTTGCTGACAGTTAGTTTCCTTGCATCAATAATGTTGTATAGATCTTTAGGAATACTCTTCTCCAACTCAATCAATGTTTTACTAAAATTGTGCAAATATAAAACATCTTCTTCTACTTTTCTCTGATCAACCTCATTCAGATTCTCATAATAGGCTCCAAGATTCTTCAAGTTACCATCCACAATTATCTCATTAATTAATTGATCTATTGGCAATGAAGGAACAAATGTAGATTTACCTTGCTTTTCACCAGACTCAAGTTGAGTTTTCACCTTTCTACCTTTCAGAGGTCTTCCTGTAGGGGCAGGATTAGATTTTGCTTTCTTGTTTTGTTGGGCTCCACCAGACTGCGGCTTCCTCACCACTCTTGCAAATTCACCTTTCTTCTTGGCTTTGCCTGCTACCTCACCATATTCTATCTCAGAGGCCACAAAAGACAAAACAACATAAGTCCACTTGGACTTCTCCTTTTGCTTCAACATTCCTTTCTTGGATGGGCTAGGTCTTGAAGATGGTGCCACCGGAGCAGGGGCAGACTTGGTCTCTTTTGTTTTAACCTTGGAGGGAACCGAATCAACCTTAGGCTTATTGTTTTCCTATTTGGCTTCCTTCTGTACATGTTTTTCTCTTGCCCGCTTCACCTTCTCCTCGGTGAATCCCATCTACACTACTACTTCCTCAACCATCCTTGTAACTTTCCTTTTTCTAGAAGGTGTAGTGAACTATTTATGCAATTCAAGGTCTTTCTCCTTGAATGCTCAAAATATTCCTACTTTAGGATCCACCGACTAACTTAATAGGTCTTGAGCATATGCCTCAAGCATGATAGAGTCAACTTTATGATGGACTTGTAAAGCACTGAGAGGAGGGGGGGGGGGAGGGGGGGGTGAATCAGTGACACCAAAAACAATACTACTTTAAACACTAATCGATAGATATACTTAACAAGTTTGTTAAACAATATGCATGCAATCCAAAATATATAACAACATCCACCATAACATAAGTGTTTATACGTGGAAAACCCAAATGGGAAAAATCACGGTGAGACGAGACTCACAAGTTAACTATTTGCAGTAATAGATAACTAGCCGGTTAAGGTCGACAAAAAGTTGCTCTGCTAGGAGCAAATCCTATTAAAGATCCCAAAGCTTAGTTAAAAGCTATACCCTGTAAAAGGTAGTACCCTGTAAGGAGTAACCCCGGTACAGGATTTCTGAATTCAAACTAATGGATCACGTAGTTAGAGGATTTGTACAATGAAGCTTGTTAGAGCTTACCTGGTTAGGGGATTTGACTATTGTAGTGTTTAGAAAACAACAGGTGGTGTGATCTAGTAATAGCACAACTTGCTTGAATAGATCCTCTTCTGCGCACTCAAAACTTCATTACCAACATACTCTGCAACTTAACACTTCTGCCTTCACATCAAATCATCTAATAGAATATCTCCTTCACTCATACAAAATAATTCATTGTGATGTCAATATATAGACATTTAGATTTCATGTCGGCCTCTATAAATCATATCATAATTTCCTAGGTGCAGTGTATCTTGTCAAACAATCATAACTCATCACAAAAATACCGCCAAAAATTGTCGGTAGGGATAACTCATCACGACTAGTGATAACTCATCACATAATCAATGAATATCAGTTGGACCAACAATACCGGTTGGAGTTAAACATGTAAACCGTTTGTCCTTTGATACTCCTTTGATAATCTCAACTGGATCTTCAAGTTGTCGCCAAGTTATGTATATCTATATATAAATACACACTGGTTGTCTTCATGTATATACCGGTTGTCACCATGTACCAGTTAGATACAAACTTCTAGTATACCGGTTGTAATATAAACAACTTTGAAGTCACACCGGTAGACAATGTGAACAAATGTGTGTGTATGTGTTTCATCAATGACAACATATGAAGTTATTCATTACAATAATCATCAAGCCAACACTTTATAACCCATGGGCATGATCCAAACTATCCTAGGCTCAACTGCTTCCATTTGACATTGATCTTTATCAACCATGAAGCAAATGGTTTGCTCATACTTCTCTATAATCTCCTTAGGGATTCTTTCTTTATTTTTCATTGTGGCTTGGAAAGATTTGAAATAAACCCAAAGAGCAGATATCCTCATTGTGGCATCTCCTTTTCCCCATGATCCCTCCTTGATTTGCATTACTATTGGTCTATCATATGCCCATTGGACCTTTCCTTTCACACTGCGTATTTCATTCAAGAAATATAAGGCCAAGCAAATAAGAAGAGTTCCATATTTAAAAGTGTGCTTCTTATCTTGCTTGATCTTCTTCAAAATTCTCATTAACTCATTCAGAAGGACTGTACATAGATCATACCTCATGTTATTCTTTGACATCTGATATGCAGAGTATATGACAGTGCTGGAGACAGAGTTGTGTCTGCTAGACTGGTAAACTTTGTATCCAACCACCATTGATGCAAACTTCACATCATGCTCCAGAATGTTGTTTATGGTCATCGCTCTATTGTCAAACTTGGAACCAGTAGTGGTTGTCATTGTGTTATTTGACACATTTCTTAGGCCAGGTACTTCATTGGTTTCATTGAGGCATGTCATGGATGAAATTGCCTATTTAGTGATCTTGTGAGGCCTGTCAAGCCATATAAAGTCATCATGAACTCGATTGAGAATATACTAGATCCACTTTGCTTCGTCGAACAACAGAAAATGGACAAACTATGAAAAACCCTTGTCCTAAAGAACCTTATATTCTGGTTTGAGGTTTCCCAAACTGTCTGCCAAGTGTTTGCTATATAGGTTCAACATGTCATTGTTACCAAGCTCCTCAAGATCACAATGGATGTATGCCCTAATATCCTCATTATGAAGTACACCGTAGGGTACCAAAGAAAATGCACCTTTTGGATCATCTTCAATAGAATTGAAAGGGTGTTTCTTGAAAATAAGTCTGGCCCTATCCTTAATCTCCACAACCAATGGGGTAGCAATACTAGAAGTTGAAGCCATTTCAAATGTCTGGAATAGATAAATACCTTGATTCGCAACCGGGCACTGAAATTCACTTTAGGATCTTTGAAATCGCTGTTGAGATCGCCAAATCACTTTGCTTTGCCTCTCTGCACTATTCACTTGATCGCATTGTGACAAATGAAGCTTTGAAATGCCCTTTTATCCTTCAAAAACCTAAATTTTCATTTCAATAAATGTTGTAGTCGGTTACCTTGATTGAGTCGCTTACCAGAGTATCAAATCTTCTCTAAAATTTTGGATAACATTTGTACATATGATTTTAAGCCTTCTTCAAACCTTCCAGAATCAATTGCAGATCACTGAAGGGGGGGTTCTTATAATCTGCATGAAAAGTTTCCCCTATGGCATAAAGCCCTAGTTGCCAGATGAAGATCCTGCACCCGATTCGGGTGCAGATCCATTATCTGCTTTGTATTCATCTTTTCTGACCCACATCTTCTCATGTTTGTCTTTGATCTCTTCTACCTTCGCCTTTCCCTTCTCATCTTATTTTTTCTTGTCTACCAAAGCACTATTCTTGCTTCTGCAATATTTTGCAATGTGATCGGTTTTGTTGCATGCACGACAAACAACATTTCTCTGCATAGGTCTAAAGTTCATCTGATTTGGTCTCATCCTGCACTGGTTAGAGATATGTCCAAACATCTTACAAGCATAAAATATCTTGTTTTGGAAGTTATTCATTACTTCTCTACACATATTTGACTTGTGACCAAAATTATTGCATATGAAACCCTAAGCGGTAAAGGTAGGAACATTATTCATGTTGTTCATTCCATTATTCATCCTACTTCTGCATTGATTTGCCATATGGCTAAATTTATTACATGTAAAACATCTACCATTGAATTTATGAGCATTATGTTATCTTACCGAAGGATTCTTTCTCTTCTTCTGATTAGGTTTTGCATTACTTTGTCCAGATCCAGAGGATTCACCTTTCTTAAATCCAAGTCCTCGCATGTCCTTTCCATGTCTCTAACTTTCCAGTATCTCATCAAGCCTTGTTGAGATATCTTTGAATTTGTATTTGTAATCATCAGTAGTAGCAAGCTCATCCTTTAAAGAAGCAATCTATCTTTCAAGTTCTTGACCATTATTCCTTGATTGTGTCAACTCAAGCTTCAACTGATCATTCTCATAGGTAAGCCCGAAGCATTCATCAACTCTTTCCTTCAATGATTGTGACAGATTCTCTTTATTTTTCTTTCGGTCCTCAATATCCTTAGTTAGTCTCATCACAATGGATTGCATCTCATTCTTCAATGCAAAATTATCTCTCTCAAGCTTGTCACATTCATCAACTTTACCCTGATTTTTCATGATTTGATTTTCTTTCTCCTTCAGCTTGTCCATTAATTATTTCATATTGTCTCTTGATGTGCTTACTTGATCCTAAAAGTCATTAATGAAATCATTAGCAGCATTCAAGTTTCTCTTCAAGGAACTGATCTCATTTCTTTCTGCATCAAGATCCTCAAGTGTCACACTGAGCTATCTCTGAAAACCAAAATCCATTGATTCAATCTCCCGGACCTTCCTCAAGCGGTTAAGCTTCCTCAGAGGAACTAGGCTCTGATACTAATTGTTGGAATTAGAGATCACTAAGAGGGGGGGGGGGGAGTGAATCAGTGATCTACCGATTAGCAAATTTTCAGACTTAACTTTGAACCACCAGAAGCATACACATGAAATTGAAATGCAGGAACAAAAAGCAATCAACCAAAAAACCAAAATATCATAACACCGGATTTTTACGTGGAAACCCAAATGGGAAAAACTATGGTGGGATTTGAACCCACAATATTATTCCACTATGGCTAGTAGCAAAACAATATTACAATATGGGGAATGCACAAGCATTCGAGCACACTGCCTAGAGCTCACTGCTCAAATACAATAAGGGCTACAACCCCAGAAGGCTCACTACCTTACTGATTAATTACAATGATAAATTACAACAAAATGAACTCCAAAATATAATCTACAATGCTTGGATGAGTTCCAGTTGAGTGCCAAATATACTGACTAGATCACCTCTGTAGATTTGCTTTGTTCTGCCCTATTCATTGTCTCAGTTAGCTATCATATCAAGAATGCGCATGTAAAACTGTGCTAAAATGGATTCTCAATCACCACTCGTTCGCATACATTCATACCATCCACCAAAAAGATCATCTACACCAGTCTTATATATCCTTAATCATAAAATAGATCATTTATCAAGTCGACCTACTAATGTAACGTGTAGTCATAAGTCGGCTTGACCAGATCTTCAAAGATAAATGTGGATCACCAAAACAACAATAAAATGATGTCTCTATGTTGGCCCAATCATCCCAAACATGATTGAATAAACCACAATCATCGAAAAGCTTCTGGACCAAAATTGCTCTGTTTATCCTGAAATAGCGGTTAACTGGTTACCGGTTAACACCCTCTTCCGGTTAAGAAGAATTATGGCTACCAGATTGAATCTCCATGAAGATTTGCCATCAATGACAACCCTAAACCAATAATCAACCATCAGAGGCCACCAAATGAGTGCCAATTGCCAATACCTTTATCATGAGAATCAATCAAAGCCATCTAACAATCAAAGAACTCAAAGTCAACATCATGAGCTCCCAAAAGCCAAAGTAACCATGATCCTCAAATGAGAGGATACACTGCCATAACCCATCAAGAATCCAAAAAAAAAAACATCATCAATTAATACACCTGCAAAATCAACCATGTCATGCCTAATTTCCTAAACAGAAGGAACATCAATGACATCATGATCACCTCCATGAAACAAGCATCTAACTCCCAATGTGTCCATCCTGTTAGCATCACATAGTCAACACCATAGGTACTCCATCATGACTGTACCTGGTAAACACATCTCTCCTCCTCAACATGACAACAAGATTAGCAAACCATGTGACTAAAACAAGTCCCCGATTTGAATATGTACCAACAATGAAAGGTCTATGGGCATAGGCAACCCATATCCAAGCCATATATGCAAACCTATAAGTATAGACCACCTACAACACTGCATAGCTTATAGATCCAACAATGCAACATACATACTCAAACCAAAAACTAATAACCAGGTTAACATGAGAGTAATCAAGATACAACATTGAGTGTACAATGACATCAAATCTAAATCTCTAATATATAACATGTCATAAACTCATAATGTCACCATAGTCATAATAACCCATAAAAAACTCATATCAAAATATCAGAAAATAAATCATCTCGAACCTTCTCCAAATCTGAACCAAAGTGTATTTCTCTTCAAGATCTTTTCGTGGACTATTCGAAGTCCAAAATCTGACTCTGTATGATCAATTTATGACCTCTCAAAGTCATAAAGGTAACTATCACTTCCAACTGAAAATTCATTTCCCAAACAACAAAGTATGGAAAAACTAATCATATCACAATAAGTTACACCGAATCACCTTTCCAACAACTATAAGAAGTCAAAAAACTGACACTATATGCCCAAGATATGCTCCGTGAAAGAAAATCAGCCTATTAGGCTAAATGCAAGTCAATTGGACTCCAAAATATTTTTGCCAATATGCCATAAAATCATTTTCCAATTTTTCCCTATGTGCCATAAATAATTTTTCAATTTTTTTTAATAAAAACAATTCCAGGTCGACCCCTAGACTCGATCATATATCACAGGCATATTAATATTTTATTGGTTGGCACATTCTAATATTCCAGATGCCATTAAACAAATGTGGCATTTAAAATTTTTGTTTTTTTAATTTTTCACCTTTTTCAAACCTTTTCATCCCCCTACAATTTTTTTTTATTTTCGGATTTTTTAGCAAGAATTTTTAAAAATTCCGACAGGATTATTTTTTTAATTTTCTACGCACTGTGACAAAAAATTTGATGGCTGTTCCTCAAGACAAATTTTTTTTGGCAATATTTTCAACTATCATCGAAATAGGTCAAATTCTATATTTTTTTCGTCTCTCGGACAACTTGATTCTATACATGAGGTCTGTTTTGTCCTAGGATATCATTTGTGAAAGATCACCCCCAAAATGCTCATATAAAATCACAACCAAGGAAATCCATTTGACACAACATTTTGCCAACACCAAATCTGCCAACAACCCATCATAACAAAAAACCCCAAAGCCTTAGATCTAAAATAAACAACCTACAAAACCCTCATATATTGATTTGTCTAACATTATTTCATGCATTCATGGATTCAACCTAGGGTTATAACATCATAAAAATCATAGCTCTGATACCACTTGTAAAGAAACTTGCAACCAACTTTATGAGAATTGCCACATAACCCAATCTAGATTTCAACAAAATAAACTCTTAGAATCCACACATAAAGAATAGACAACATACCGATCAAACATGACACAAGGTATACCCCAGGGAAACCCTTATGAGGGAAAAACCTAGCCTCCAAAAGCATCCAACACCGTGCATTAGTCAGCAATGCAACATTACAATACAACTGTGAAAGCTTCTGAAGCCTAGCCATCAACAAGCCATCAAAAAACACTCCATGTGAACAAGCATGTAACCACACATCCCATGCCATGTTTCCAACCTCCACAAATGCTATCTTGACTAACTGGCTCAACTGGCTAACCCAAATAACTACCCTTGTGGCTTTTTTTATAAAGACAAGCTCCCACAAAACCACCAAGCGGTATTACATAAAAACCATGTGCAAATACCATGGGATACCTACCCCGTTGACCCCACATCTAATATTGGGTACTTTATTAACTTTATTTTCCCAATATTGAATAAATACAATTTAATATCCCAATGTTACAATACAACTCATCAAGTGGTCCCGAGAATATTCCCAAGGAATCTCTACATGTTACACATCCATGTGCAACATCAATTAAATATTACATTACATGCCCATAGGAAACCACATAATAAATAAATATTATAATTACAAACATTATCATGCAAGGTGTACAACACCTATTTTCCCAACATAGATGTCTTTTGTTCACAAAAGATTCAACACTACATGTTAAGTCACACCATCAAGCTCGTCTATAAGATTGATCCCCTAAAATACCTATTATCAAAGATGACCCTTATTGGTCATATGGCTAAGTGGGTCATGTTGCTTAGCGAATTTGATATCCAGTATGTGGACAAAAAGGCCATCAAAGGACAGGTCATTACAAACCAATTGATAGAAACACCCTTGGTCGATGCTTATCCATTGGTCACAAAATTCTCAGATGAATATGTCTGAACAATAACAACACAACCTCCCCAAAACCTCTATTTTGATGGTTCTCATAATCAAAAAGGATTATGGCAAGTTTCCTATTTGTTACTCCTCAAGGGGATCTTATTCCCAAGTCATTCAAGCTATCTTTCATGTACACTAACAATATTGCCGAATATGAAGGGTTCATCACTAGTCTAAAGATAGCTATTCAGTGGAACATCATAGATATCCTCGTCTACGAAGATTCACAACTAGTTATCAGGTAGGTGAATGATGAGTGCCAAACTAAGTATGATAATATGTTCTACAAAAGAATGGTCGAAGACCTCAAGAAAAACTTTCAAACCATCATATCTGATTAGATCCCTAGGGCACAAAACAAGGTAGCTGATGCAATGGCCACTATTGGTTCTCTTCTCGTGATAGAGTCAGATAGACCTAAGTATGAGTTCTTGGCCGAGCATCATTGGACATAGAAATGATGTGTAATATCATTGGTCCCATTGGTCCCCAATCACCCTAGTACCACGATATTTATGCATACCTTAAAGATGGTACCCTACATCCAACATATCCTGAAATTAATGGCAAAACCTCATCCCTCATTATGCTTGATTTATACTTATAGGAGATAATCTATATCATTGGGGCTACCATGAAATCCTTACTAGATGTTTAGATTCAAACGAAGCTAATCTTGCGATGAAAGAAGTGCATACTAGATCTTGTGGTGCTCATTTGAGTGGATATGTCCTTTCCAAACAACTCTTAATCTAGTGGGATACTACTGGCCCACCATAGAATATGACTATTATGAATTTGTCAAGAAGTGTGTGCCTTGTCAAAAACATGGAGATTTGATTCATGTTCCAACACAAGATTTGCAATTGATGACAACACGATGGCCTTTTCCTACATGGGGCCTTGACCTTATTGGTAAAATCCATCGTCCTTCCCTGGATGGACACAAGTTTATCATTACAACTATTGAATACTTCAACAAATGGGTTGAATCTATCCCTGTCACCCTTACCACTGGTGTCCAAGTGTTCAAATTGATCTTATATCACATCCTTTGCCATTATGGAGTCCCCTCCACCATCATTGTTGATAATGAGATCCCTTTTAAGAACCAACACATGTGTGATCTCTATTCCACATTTCATATCCAACATTGTTGGTCCACTCCATATTACCCACAAGGTAATGGCTAGGCTAAGGCAACCAACAAAACTTTGCATCGTATCTGTATATGGTGATATGTAGATGGGACTGCCCTCATTTCATGAATCCAAGGATGTCCTAGCAATATGTTATAAGTGAGATCTAGATCTAGGACTTGACAAACCACATCCTTCGTAACTGGCCCAACTTTGAGAGGTAAGGTGAATGTGCCCTTGGACAAATGCTCTTCATCATCATATGCCTTGATGGTGATTTGATTTGTAGAATTCACATCTTTATCAGAATATCCCAATTGTTTAATTGTGTTCAATGTACAAATGTTTAGACTTGCTCCTCCATCTATCAGGACTCGTTTTATTTGATGTTTGTGTATGAAGGCTTCAATGTGTAGTGGTGCATTATGTGGCTGACTTATGGAGGTGTCATCGACTTCTGTGAATGTAAGAGAGTGTGGAATGGAAAGGTATCCCATCATGGCTTGAAACTGGTCCACGTTCAGATCAGTAGGAATGGCAGTGTCTCTCAAGGTTTTGTCAAGAATAGCTTTATGTGCGAGGGATATGCGTAATAGCTCAAGGATAGAGATGAGCCCGGGTGTCTTCCCTAATTGTTCTACAAGATCATACTCAGGTTTGGTTGATGAGGAAGTGGTGTTTTTAGCTGGAGCACCTTGCAAAGTGAATTTACCTCGACAGGTTGTGACATTACATTCAGAGGTAGGTTCGGAAGAAGATCCAACACCTTTTAGGACAATCTTGGGTCTCCGGGTAGAATTCTCAGGGATTTTGTCCTTGATGATAATGGTAGAAACGTAATTGTCCATTGAAATGTGATTGATAGTTGAATCATAGTTATAGGTTGCTCTGGTATAGTTGGTTTGGTCATCTATGGCTTTAGCTTTTCCCTTGTCATGCTTTGGGAATGGTTCCTTAAACATCTCATGTTCTTGATTGGATGAGTGTCCCTCAATCTCAATGTCACCTGTATCAATGAATCTTGTATGATGTTCTTCAGTTGATGACAATTTCCTATCTTATGACCCTTTCTCTTATGAAATTCACAATACTCATCATCATTCCACCAATTTGGTTTAACCTTTGGTTCATATGAAGGAAAATCTGGAACTGTGATTACCTTGTTTGCCACTAGCTTCTTGAAAAATGACTCAAGTGGTTCTCCCAATGGAGTGTACTTCCTTCATGATCTGGAAGTTGTTTGAGTATTCACTTGATTGTTTGTAGAACTTGATCCCGAAAAAATGAATTTGGGTCGCACTGTATTGGCATCAACAACACCATCATTGACTGTGTTCTTGTTTCTGTTCCAAAATCTTGGCTTGTCTTTTCCTTTAAAGTCATCTTTGTTTTCCTTGAATATCTTAATGATTCCTTGTTCAATTAGGACCTTCTCTGTTGCTAAGCCTTTTTCAATGACGTCCTTGAAGGTAGACAAACAAGCTTTCCTTAAGTCATAGCCAATGTCTTTGTTAACATTTTGGGTGAACATTTCTACCATTCGTTTTTGTGGAATTTCACAAGAGCATCTGCTGGCTAGATTTCTCCATCTTTGTAAAAATGATGCAAAAGATTCTCCATCCCTTTGCTTAGTGCTGCACAAAGTAGTGACTGATATGTCTGTCTCTATGTTGTAGGAGAAATGTTGAATAAATGCCTCTGCTAGATCACCCCATGACTTAATACCAGGTGGAAGATGGGAGAACCATTCCATAGCTTGATCACCTAGGCTTTGTGGGAATAATCTCATCAAATATGTCTCTTCTGCTGCTACCTCAATGCAAGCTGTGAAAAATTGTCTTATGTGTGCCTTAGGATCCCCTTTTCCTCTATACTTATCAAATTTAGGTGTCACAAAGTGTGTAGGAAATGGAGGCATTGGAATGCTCTTGTCAAATGGATAAGGACATATGTCTCTCATTGTGTATGTTGGCTTTGGTGTATTTATGTCCTCCATTTTCTTTTGTAAGTCCTTGATTTGCTGTTCCAAATTGTTCTTAGGTGGAGATCGACTTCTTGGACCATACCCCATGCTTGAGGCACCAATTGGAGGAGAAGCATGTTGCATATATGGATGATATTGATCATACACATGTTCATATGGAGGAGGTCTATAGTGATGCTGCGTATATGGACCACTTGGTATAGATTCATGTTGAGGAACGCCATATCTATTTTGTCCATGTATACCATACTCTACAGGCATGTCATGTTCTAATGTGTTGCCCCCAAATTGGACACGGGGTTTCCTTGTGTCCAAATTTTGAGCATGCCTTTGAATATCCAATTGCTTTGGTGGTTGATCCTTAGCATTGATATGTGATTGAGAATATTTCTCTCCATAAGACTTCCATAATGGTCTGCGAAGGTGAGTATCATATGCTTGACCATGTGTATGTGGGACCTCTAGTTTTTGAAACAAAGATGATGGTGATTCAGGCACCATATGTGGTCCTCTATTGCCTCCACTATTAGGCCTTCTTTGATCCATGTTGGAGTGAGTTTGTTGCAAAGGTCGATTTTCCATTATTTGAGACATGTCAAAATCATGAGGTACCTTGGCTCCACTTTGTGCCATCATTTGTAAGAAGTATTGTCTATCCCTCCTCATTATTTCCTCAACCAATCGATTGAAATGGGGATTCATAATGGATTCTTCCACATCTGCTGAATGTACAGAAATGTTGTCCATATTGTCATTGTGTGTACCATTGTTGTTTGTAGTGTCCATGTTCTCAACATTTGGAATGTTTCTATAGGCATCTATGTCACGTAATGTAGTATGATCAGAATTGAAAAAGATATCATTGTCATACTCGTAAGAACTGATGTTCGCGGACTCTTGAGCCTCTTTAGTTTCTCTCCTAGATTTTTGAAGACGAGTTTCAACCATGAACTAGGTATTGACCGAGATGTGTGAGACTAGATGAAAAATAGAAAAGTATGGAAGACCAAGAGTTGGATGGAATGTAAATTAATCTGAGGTGTACTTGCAATGTCCAAAGTGTAAGACCAAGTATGTATGTAGTAGAGTAGGTGTGACTTCCAAAGAGAGGATAGTTTCTCTTGATGAGGTAAGTTGACCTTGACTCTAAGTAAGACCAAATGAGACCCAAAGGTGATAGACCTTGATGAGGGACCACTTAGCAAAGTGTTGTTGTATGTAGTGTGTTGACAAAGTATGATGAGGACAAGCAAGTGACCTTTTGACTCAAGTTTAGACAAATGTGAATGCAATGTGAGGTGTAAAGCAATGATGGATTTTGTGAGACCCAAAGACAGGTTGAATGCTAAATGAAACCCTGGAGAAATGACCTAGGAAGCTCAAGAATTCTGAAACTGACTGTGTTTGTTTGCTGGACTGTAAAAGTTTTTCAATTCTGAACACAGACGTGTTTATGAGATTTTTGTAAAATGCACTGTTGATTCTGGAAACACAAACGTGTTTCTGCCCTTCATAGATGCATTTATACAACACAGATGTTATTATGTCAGACACAGACGCGTTTCTGCAAAATTTGTGTGATTTTTTCTAATCTGTGAATTCATTTTGTTGTGACCAAATCTGACTGTTTGACTATTTTTCGTAACAAGAGGACATAGTGTTGATGAAGACCCAATGTTTGTAAGTGTCTAGACTCCAAAATGACTCAAAAAAGTATATTGTTTGATGTAAAAATGTTTTGCATACACTTGAAGACATAAAAGACACAATGTTTTGTTGTTTGGTCTTGAATGTTTTGAATGTTTAAAATAAGTCAAGCACAATTCTTATGGCTAGCCAAGACAATAGTTGTTGATCCCACATGAGGTTTTACCCCCGAGGCTACGCTATTCAGAGTGGATACTTAGATGCTTGACCTCACTGGCTCCACCCTCGGCACTCACTTCTCAGGTCAGCCAAGCATCAGTCCCCATGAAAACTCCCCATGGTGAACTTTGTATCTCTACTAAGAACTGTATGTGTGTGGGCCGCTACCAGAGGTCCGACCTCCTACCCCAAAAACTAGAAGGATTTGGGCTTCTAAAACAAAAAAGTGCTAGTAAGGGCATCCGCTCATGTGGCCATACATGCAGCACTTTCAGCTCTGTAAATATAGAAGGCTCCCAGTCGGTAGGGGTTATGCCCTATAACTGATCAAATAAATTTGATCAAACGGGTTTATGGGGAGACATAGTGTCGGTATGAACTAATTAGCACATGTTATCCATAGTTTTCACCATGAATACAGTTGTTTATAGTGGTTCGGAAGAGGTGGGTTTTCCTCGCTACCACTTGGGTCGTTCTCTTCTCACTAGTAGTCCTAATGACCACATGGGAAGATAGGCCCTCTAAAGATTAAACAAAAAGAGCCTATTGCTCAAGACACAAAAGACAATGATTCAATTTTAGTGCACCAATTGAAGTGTTTGCTAGTCTATGAAAACAAGACACACAATAAAAATCCAAAAACCCTTGCCAAGGACCTGCAACAAAGATTTATTAGGAGTTTGGATTGTTTGAAATAATCACCCCTTCCTGCAAGCGCACAAGTTAGGTAAATTTTAGATCCAAAAGACTTTGTGAAATAGGGGCCTTCAACAAAAATGATTTTGCTTTCAAGACAAGCTGCACCAATTTCGTTAGCTAGATTTGAAAATGTTAGCTCAAAGTAAACCAGATCTGAAACCTTAAATGCAAAAACTCAAAACCAAATCAATAAACCCAAAATTTGAAACTGGTGCACACAGATGCGATTACCTTCGACACAGATGCGTCTTTGAGACGCAGACGCGGTTCTGTGAGACACAGACGTGGCTCCAGAAACCAGACGCGACTTATGGACACAAACGCATCTAAAAACACTATAGACGCGCCTTAGGAACACAAACACGGTTTCCAGAATCTGCAAAATAAAATACTGTTGATAACATAGACGTGGTTCCAGATGTCGCAGACGCACCAGAAAATCAAAAACGCGATCCGAAAGTACGCAGACGCAAAAATATCAAAATGTTGTAAAAAATGTCAGATCTGCAACTTCAAAACACAAAATCTGCCACAAGGATGTTAAATGCAAAAAGGGACAAGAGTCCCACTGGGCGTGCCAATGCAAATCAAATGAAATCACAAAGATTATACCATCACATGTCCAATAGGGTTTGGACCTCCATTCTTCCTATCTCCATTGATCTTGTTTGATATATTTGCTCTCAGATTTTATGTGCACAAGAGCTCAACAAAGAATGGAATGTGGTTGTAAGTAGGATCGTAGTGTAGTCAAGTCATTAAGATGATTCATTAGAATGCATAGAATGATTAGGGTTGATAATGAAGGAAGCATCTCCTTATATAGAAGACACTATATGAAATGGAGGGATAAGATTGAGAGGTGTAAAAGGAGGTCGGCTATGATTAGAGGGTAGGTAAAAGAAATAATAAAATAATGAAAGGGGTAGGTAGTGTATGAATTAAGAGATGAATGCCATGTGTCATGGGTAGAAAAGGTTAATGAATTAATTAAATAAATAAAGATTTATTTAATTAATAGAAGAAGTGGGATCAATTAAATAAATAAGATATTTATTTAATTTAGGAAAAAGGATAATTTAAATAAATAAATGTATTTATTTAAATGAGAAATAAGGCTAGAAGAGGATAAATGAATTGATTAAATAAATAAAGATTTATTTAATTAATAGAAGAATTAGGCTTAGATAATTAAATAAATAAAATATTTATTTAATTAGACTTGACAATTTTGGGTGTCTATAGTATCCTCAAGAAGGGTTTCAATGAAATTGACCATGATTAGCACCTCCATCTCAACCCTACCCTTTGGGCTTATCGCACTAGCATCTGAACTCCCACTGGAGCCACTTCGTACTCCCTTGTTTATGGTTCATAATTAGTCTTATCAATTGAGGTCGAGCTACCATCTTTGTGCAGATCCCTGAAACAGTTTGTTTCTGATGAAGACTATAGGGTGGAAAGGTTAGATCAACAAGATCTTCTTGATGAACATAGTAAAAAAAGCATATGATCACCTACAAATATATCAAACCAAAATCAAGAGACAATATCAGAAGAAATTTCACCCTTGTGAATTTGAGGTAGATGATCTGGTCCTTTGAGAAAATCCACAAAATCAACAGGTAGAGAAAAAAAGGAAAGTTTGAAGCTAACTAGTTAGGCCCATATGTAGTAACAACAAAGTATGGTTCAAGGGCCTATCAATTATCTACTATAGAAGGGGAGCCTCTCAATGATCCCCTAAATATCCTACATCTAAAGAGATTCTATGCCTAATTTGTGGTAATATACCTCATGTTCTTGTTACCAGATTTTCACCTACGAGCTCAATCAGATAGAGCCACTGTGTTTCAAAGCAAATGGTACATTTTACTTAACCTTCGATGTTACATTCAGTCATATAAATTAAATAACTTTACGAGATTACAGAGATATAAAATCATTGCATTCATACATGTGAATGAAACATAAAATATTTAACAATCTTTTGAAAAAATGTAATTTTTATTGAATGTAATAAAATACACGAGTCTCACACAACAAGCCATGAGACTCGATTTTCTCAGTTGATACAAATTGGAACTAAAATATACATGAATGAGTAAATGTTGAAAAGGAAATACGAACATGTAGAGAAGGTAACCAGTCATTGCTTGAATGACTGGTACTGTCGGTTTGGTCTGCTCCCATTTGCCTTGCTTTTCTAGCTCCTTGGTCTTTAGATGTCCTGTCTCCTGTATTGAGTGAAAACAATGAATTAGAACAAAAGTTCTAATCAATGAAAGGCTACATCCTATACATGCATATTTTCTCATGCATACATATGTTAATCCCTATGTGTATCGGATGTAATGCCGAGTTTAAGTATCCAAAATCAAACAAAGCCATCATGCATACCTCATATAAGCATGCATTTTTCTAACACGTTTATGTCATGTGCAGATACAGGTATAGTCGTGTTTCATTTTGAACAATTGGGGTAAAATGTGGCTCCCACAAGAGGTGAGCCCAACATGTTGGCATATAAAAACTAAGAGCTGCAATGACAGACTGATAGTAAGAGTGAAAAAGTACATGTTATCTTACAGAAGCCAAGTGCAGATTCAATATTCTATTTTTGTTTTGACATGACTTCCTTTTTCTTTTCCTAAAAAGGAGAAAAAAGGTGGTCAATGCCAGAACAAGGTAGAACATTGCTAAAGGCATTGACGTTGTTCCATTTTGGAAAAGAATATAAGCTTGACAGTTAAAGTGTACTACATCAAAAAAGATGTTTGAATATTAATAGAATGAAAGGAATTGAAAAAATAAATGAGCTTCAAGAGTGCACAGTCAATATACACATTTCACAATCAAATTCACAAGGAAAAAATATCTGTCAAAGAATATTCATAGTATCCATTCATAGTAAAGGCAGATAGTTTTGTCAGTAAGCGGTCATTAGCACAGGATACAAACAAGAAGCAATCACAGATATACAACCTAAGAGAAAATGACAACCATATGGGATGAGCCTACAATATTAATAAAATATCATTCATAGGACTGTTAACTGGAACAAGCAAAGAAAATAAATTCTAGTCATGCATCAATTGTTGTTTTCCCATCAATGAGCCATATAAGCAAGAAAATCATTATGAGAAAATACAGAGAGACCATTCCTTGAGTCCAGAAGTATAGCCACCAAAGCAATTTATAGTCACATACACGAGCCAAACATAGAATAATTTTTACCAGTTAGGTTTTGCAGTCACTGTGACCTAGTAGAAGTTAGTGGTGTCTCTCAGGGTGTTCAAATAATCAAGGGTAATAGTGAACACATAATCAAAATGATAGAGCACGGTTCAAAATACAACTATTCATAGTCAGTACCAGCCAAAGATATAGTGATTTTAGTTGCTAAGTCAGGAGTCAATAACAAAATACACATCCCAGTCATTAACAACCCGGGAAGAGCGACAAAAGCAATCATGATATTCCTTGCTTCTGAGATTGTAGTCAAAAGAGGGACATAAACAGAGAAAATATGATGGCAGCCATGAAAGGGAAAATAGAGAAGATAAATATTTGAAAACCCTTATTAGTTAGACTTAGCCGAAACCCTCATGGGTCTTCATTTCTTTTAAAACCTGTGAGCAAACATGGAGGCACAAGAGGAAATGGAGGGTCGTGACCACTCAAAAGGGCTCACAATAAGTTTGTTTATAACCGCAGCCATGAGTTTCAAAATGGTAAGCAAACCATATATCCACAACGGTGAAAGATAGAAGAAAAAATGCACAAATCCGCCTTCAACATTATTCATTGGAAAAACTCTATTTTTAGCGAATAGGGCATAGGTTTCATAGTATAGCAGTTGAAATAGATTTATACAAACTCATGAACATAAGAAATGAAAGTTTAAAAGTGGTAAATAATGTATTTGTAGCATACAAAAGAGAAATCAAGCCATTAAAAGTTTCTTTGTGGATATAATTCACAACAAAAGTGATGGCAGATTGAGAGTTCAACAAAATCAAAGTTTTGGGTCTCTATTGTAGAAACCCTCAAAACATTTATAATTTGAACCTTTCAAAGTTTGAGAAATGGCTTCTTTACCAAATAAAAAATAGAGTGGGTTCAATAATGCACATAAAGGGAGAGAGCCTACATGATTACCTGAAGTGGCCGAGCAGTGAAGAAGCAGGTTTGCAGAGTGTTTCTAGAAAAAAACGCCATCAAACCCTAGCCTTGGCTTCCTCCAGAAGTTTCAAAGAGGCAAATGAAATAATAAACCAATGTTTTGGGATGCCTCGAGTTTAGGGCTGAGTATACCCTAAGTCAAGATGCCGACCACCTAGCATTTTGGTGGGATTTTTTAAGTAAATCAAATTTAAAAAAATGCCTGTGGCCTTTTGTAAATAAAGACAAGTCCTAGGCCTTGTAATTTTTTATGTGGAGTAACCCATTTTTTTTACCCTTCCATCATGAGATCTTGCCTACGTGTGGATACCACCTTGAGATGTTTGATTTTGGCTTTGATTGCATGGTCGACATAAGAGTTTTATTTTGCAGATATATTCATTGTATAACAAATGAGTTTAAAGGTGATATTATAAACCTGAAATTCATATTGTTACTCTTTAATGCAAAGTATAGGTGGCTAAAGGTTTTTTCCAAATGTCTAAGTCAAAGTAAGGATGCAGACTTAATCAATAAGAGATGCCAAGCATATAGGGCATGTGTGCCAAAGATTTAGGGGTGGTTGATTCAGTTGGAAGGCATATGCCAAAGATATAGGGGGTTGTTTTGACCTTTTAAAAGCACTTTTGAGAGCATCTTGGAGTGTTTTTAGCTTGCCTTTATGGAGGACTTGATCAAATTTGACCATTTCAACCTTTCTGATCACTTTTGGAGATGGATTCACTTGCTAGATTTGAGGATTATTATTACAACTGACCTGAGTTTGTTAGAAACCCTATTCTCATGGGGTTTTGGAGAAAGGCCATAGAATTCACTCATATAGTCACTCATGTGACTCATTTTGGGGGGAGTTCTTGATTATGCAGATTTTGGGCCTTAGCGAGTTTTAATAGTTCTTTGTTTAGTTTTGACATATTTTTTGTAACTTGTATTTTTTGATATATACAAAAGCTACCTTGGAGACTTATGACAATTTTATTACCCTCTTTTTCTTGCAGAGTTGTGCATTTCATGTGTTTGATCAAATTGTTAGTGTAGTTTACTTGCCTTATGATTTTGTCTTGTTGTTTTCATACCTTCTCTATGAAAGTGTTATATGTAGGTTACAAGTTGTGTCTAAGCAAGTGATATGATCTCATTTTTTGTGAATTTTCCTTTCCATTCTTGGGTAAATTCGTTCAAACCTTCTTGTGAAACACTTATGCATGTGCATGTTTAAGATAAGTTGTGTGAGTTTAGTTCATTACTGTCATCATAGTGTTCAGAGTGTTTTAGCTTCCTGAGTATCATAAGTTCAACAACTTGGTATAACACATTCATTTTCATTTAGTTTATAGTAATATGCTTTACTTTTCCAAGTTGTCTTCATTCCCTTTTCCTCATAAATCATTAGTTTTAGAGTGATGACCAGCTAGGAGTCGACCTTATCCGAAGATTTAGTCTAGTTATAGGTGACCCACAACCTTGGAGTGATCCCATGTGTCTCCATAAATTTTAGTCTTATAACTTTGCATAAGGTGCATTTCTTGGAGATAACGGTTCTAATATATTAAAAAAAAAGTTGAATAATGTCAAAAATATAAAAAAAAATGAAAAAGAAAAAAATGACAAAAATAGTAGAGATAAATTCATCCCATGGTGAAAACCACTTTTGGTGGCACCTGGGGCATGTATACATGGTGAAAACCTAGAAACAAGAATTGTGTGTAAAGGGCAAGTCCATTATCCTTTAGTTCTTTGCATTTACCTTCCCTGACACAGTATCTTTCGATACTCGCCCTCATTTGCCTCTCCTTTGCTTTCATCATTTCTAGCATGTTATCTCTCGCTACCCACATCCCCTCATCCATGACTTGTATCTATCTAGTTCACATTGCACTTCTCTTTCCATGCTTTTGTGCAATCATCTCTTGTCCATAGTTGCGTGTGCATAGTTTTTGTGTTCGGTTCTCTATACAGTGTCAGTCCCATCCTGTTTTTTCTTTTTGGCTCCCTTTTGGTTGTCGTGTCAGTTGTATATAGGTGTGCCTTATACAAAGGTGTTGGTTGTACATATATGTGTCTTCGAGATCATACCCCATTAGCTAGTTCTTCAACAATTATCCTTAAGCATCTTTGTCATTGTGATCCTATCAGGTACATTTTTTGTCAATCACTCTCAACATTCTCTTATCCTATCATCATTCTCTTATCCTATCATCAGTTTGCATAGGATGCATCTTTCCTCTAGTTAGATGATCATCAAATCCCCATTTGTAAGTCACTATTTTGGTAAAAAATATCTAAGACACTTATGTTGGATTTGATTCCTTTTTATCTTTGTTTACCTTTTTGAGCTCCTGTGTTTTGTTTCCTCTTGGTCGCCACAATCCTTTATATCGTGGCGTACTAGGAATAATGAAACCAGGGGTATGATCTTTTGAGGGTTTTTTTTTGCTTGGAGTGTGTTTTGTTGATGTGTCTCTTGTTGTACCCTCATGAGGTCTCGGCCATCTCATGTTCCACTGGGGCATGTCCCCTGCTTGTGGTTTTTTTTCTAGCATCATTTCTTGCAGAGTTCTATGTAACTTTTTGTGGTTCTAGACTAACCTTATGTGTTTGTTTATTTGCATTAGTCCATGCATTGGCTCTGAAATTCACCTTAGTTCCTTGTACCCTAGTTCATCGCATACAGTGCTAAATCAAAATAGGTGCTCGCTACATTGGCAACCCATTGCAAGGGTGCTCACGCTCTATGATCTTTTCATCTACATTTTCTGTTGCATTGCATTCTCCTACTTCTTTTTCTTTATCAATGGAAAATGGGAATGTGCACATGTCCCTAGTTCTTCTCTTCGCCATACTGTCCTCATCGAATATCTTTGGATTAGTTTGTATTCATCATCATATTAGTTTGACATTCACTACATTTTCATCTCATTCCACATTCACGTGCATTACTCCTATATCTCCTCAAGATATCACTTGATGATTGCGGCTATGGATGGATCTCCTCCTCTCCCATTGTCAGCTATCCATCATGCCTCATCCCTCTTGCTAGTAATGAGAGACCCTCTCCTCTGTTCTCTATCACACATGCTTCATGACATTCCTCGTAGTTATGGATGCATACCTCTCCTATACCATTCGATCTATGTCTACCTGCAAGTGGACCTTAGCCTTCTCTACCTAATCTCTCTCCTACCTGAGGTTGTCCCTCTCTATAGTGTCTATCTAAATCCACTCCTTTTTCTTGGTTACCACCTCTTGTAAGGACTGTATCCACATTGTTGGATCTAGTGGTACCGCTAAGCCCTCTCCCCTCTCCTCCCTTCTTTGTTGTCAAGGTCTGACCTGTGTTTGTGTCCCCTATCTCTACCCTTAATCCTATTCTTGTGAAGGTTCTCGTGCACCCTCATCTACATCCATATCCTAGGATCCTCTCCATCTCTTGTACCTATGCTAACTCCTATCCCCATCCTCCGCTGCCCCCTCCTGGTAGGCACTGCTGGCATTACCAAAATCCCCCTAGACCTCCTCAAAATTGTGGTTGTTATAGCCATTGTGCTCCCCCAAGCTGGCTGATATGTGTTTATCCTAGCACCCATTGCCCATGCCACCCTCCTCTATTTTCCTAAGGGTACCAATCTTGCTCTGCCCACTATTGCAAGCTTGCTCTGCCCACTATTGCAAGCCTCACCCCTACCCACCATGTTGTGTATGTGTCGGTCACCCTTGGATTTGCAACTCCTACTTAGGGATCCCATGTTGTAGGTGCTAGGTGAGTCCACTCATATACGAGACCAATCTTATCTCCTAGCAATGGCCCAAACTCTATGAGCTCTCCCTCATCATACACTTGAACTTGTGTGGTGTCTCTGGCACATCATAGACAAAAAATGAATTGTCTTCAAACCCTATCGGGTCTATATTGCTCTATGACGTACTCCCACATGTTGATAATGTACATAGGGGTAATCAAATACGTTATATGTTGAGGATCCTTAGGCCAACTTGTTTGGCCCATATATGGTTGCGATGTAATCTGTGCTTCTTCTAATCTATCAAAAATGACCTACCAGTGGTTTACCTCCTCCATCTCCTCTTAATAGAGTCCATTTAGATAACTATATAAATTGGTAGATCAGTTGCCCTATCTGTATTACTTACTAGTTGTATCACTGCAATGTGCTCACATGCCCATACCTATAGTAGTGTCACATACCCAAAACTGTGGCTACGATGATATCATATATCATACAACTCTCTCTACAACTCACTCAAAACCAAAGTACCCTAGACCATAGGTTGACCTCCATCCACTGCCTCTATACACACCTAAATCATCCCTAGCACTACTGATCACCTGCCTCTATCTGGTAAAATGAAGCTACTGACCAATGCACAAAAAAAAAAAGTAGATACATCTATCAGGCAACACCTACCTCAATGCATGGTCTAGTGAAAAATGCCCATGTCGCCGCTCCACACCAACTCTCACCAACCTCTGGATGACATCATCTAGAGGAGCCCACTATTCGACCACTTATACTGCCTTGATCAATGATAGGGAGGATAGTGCTAGGTGGTTGTTAAGTGGCTAGTATGTTTGCTAAATGATAGATCCTTACTATTTTTGAGGTGTAGTCCCCAAGGACAAAGTGAAAATAGCTCAAAGGCAGTCTAACAACACACCTTGCTCCACCTCCCTATGTCAAACTCTTCTTGTCTACTCAAAGGCTCCAACTCCCTAGTTGTTGACATCCTTTCAAGTGCTCCAAAACTAACTTATGAAGCCAAACTCACCAAATAGGTTGAATTCATGTTGGGTTGACCCGTTTCAACTTGATTTGTTGGATTTCATGCTTTGCAACCTTCACTGGCATACCAGATTTGACAAAAACTTGGTTTTAGGCCTAAAACGGGCTACTAGGCATTAGCCCTCCATTTGGGGTTTTGTGCTCACCCTGCTCAAGCGTTGGACTTCCAGACTAAAAGCTTCACATATATGGATACCCTTTTGGGAATAATTAAATATTTTCAAAGTCTCAGGGTCTCTCAGGCCTTCTCCATGACTGTCCCAAAAATGGGTGAAAAAGGAGGTTTTGGTAGGGTTTTGATGGTGAAAACCAAGATTCAAACTAAAAACCTCCAATATGGGACAAGAAAACTTAGTGCCATCATACCACTGACTAATTAGGCCACAATAAAGAAGATTTACATTTCTAAGTTTGGAGAACAAGATTTTAGAAAAAGTTGCTTATGAGGAGAATGCAACAATTTACAACTTTTCCATTATTGCCTCTTTCAAACACATCATTTGCAAACAAAAAACCAATTACATTCAACATGTAAACATGTCTACCATTTAGAGACAAAGGAGAGTCATGTTAGCCCTGCATACAAGCATTAGGCAATTACAAATAATGGATTGTTTCACTGTCAATGCTAACTATCACTGCACTTTTGCCTTTCACTGTTTTTTGTTCACTGTGATCTGCACTTGCACTGTTAAAACTCTTTACAAAAAGTCTGTTTTGTGCTCCTTAACAAGGCTCTATCTTTAATGGATTATTGACCTTCATACCTATCATTTTGAAGGAGAAGATTACATATATAACTTCAAAAGAAAATGTAAAACTCAGTCCTAGTTGACTGTGACAGCCAACTGGCATTACAACCTTGCTTCAAAGATCATTGATTGATCTTGGAAACTTCAAACCCATAGATAACATCAAAATCACTCCTTGTTCTTTTTTGCAAGCAATTAGAAGGAGGTACAAAACCTTACAAGCTGCAATGTATGATGGAGAGTAGGCTAATGAAAGGAAATTGACTCTAAAACAGTGACTCACTGTCTTTTACATTATTTTCACAAACTAAACATGAAAACATTCTCCTTATGGCTTAGAAAGCCTCTTTGCCTTGACATACAAACTTAATCATCAAGGCAATTCTGTTCAACTATTAAATGCACTTGCTATAGAAGAGCAAAGCATCAAATTTCTTCAAGACCCTAGCCAAATGGCACACTTGCCTAGGGCTCCATGGCCACAAAACTCCTTACACCTGCATTCTTGAAGACAAAACATGTATTTACATAGTTTACAATCTGACCAACTAGTTCTTGGGAAGCCATGAACTTTTTAGGACTCCAAGAAGCCAAGTTGGTCAAGCATCCTTGCCAATTCCTAGACAAGGCAGTGAAACTGTCAAATCAAACTAATTTTGCTACAAACTCAAAAATTGATAAAATTAGATGCCACCAAAGGGAAAATATTAAGAAAACATAATAGAATCTAAAAATGCAAGAACAGTATGGCCAAGTACAGCTGGTGTACGGACTGTTGTTCACGTGGAGATAAGAACTAGAGAAAAACCAAGTAAAACTAGTGCAAGTTTGCAAAATGCTTCATAACTTCGAATGATCAACCCTTAAAATAGTTAAAATAGGAGATTAAATACCTCTTCAAGTCGGTTAGCCTCCTGTATGGATAGGTGCATATCCAAGGACACTTAAATTTGACATTTTGATGCCTAAATGACAATTTTTGGTGCCTAGAAAATGCAAGATTGACCTCCAAGACTAACAATCAACCAATAACACTTCTCACACCTAAAACCTAAGCATAAAACATGTCTAAAACCTTTTCAAAACAAAAAACACATCAAAACTCATTTTTCCATCATTTTGCCAGGCAGCACCAAACTGGCAACTTTGAGCAAAAAGATGAAAACAAGAAACCAAAACCACACAATGAGTTCAAAAATCATCCAAACAACCTAGAACAACTTCAAAAACATCTAAGACAACTTTCCAACTTAAAACTAACAAAAATCAAACCTGTGATGAAAATGAAGCTGAGAATGAAGCTAGGTGCTCCTGCACCAATCAACAATCCCAAAATTTGATATACATTCTTGCTGGTCACTGTCATCTCCCTTGTCAGAAGATGGAAAGTGGCTGTGTCAATCCTCCACCTCTTCTCCAGTATCATCAACATAGCCATGTGGGATCTAATGTGTGACATCCTCTCTGTATATCCCAGATTGATCACATCAACCCTCGCCCACTTGGTCGGTCCAAAATACTCCGCAAATCGCAGCATTGACAATCACCTCTCCTGACTAACCAAGATGTCAATGCTCCACTACAATCAAGAAAATCAACCCTTCAACCTTGTCTATTCTTTTCCTCTTGGCCCCCTTTTCTTAGTATTTTCTTCTCTTTTTGGCATTCCCACCATTTCCCTTCTCCTTGGATTGCAAGAATGCATTCCCACTGGTATTAATCCTATGGGAATGTGTTCCCATAGTCGTCAATTACGTTCTCGCCAAGGCAAGAATATGCTCTCGATTGCATTCCTCTTTCTCTCTCTCTCCCGACTGCGGGAATGCGATCTGCTCACTTGATCATCGTGAGAATGCATTTACGCCGTCACCTCATGCATCCCCACTAATATGGGAACGCGTTTTCGAAACCCTTGTTGGTTGAAAATTTTGTAAACTAGGGAAGTTCACAAAATTGTGGTTTTAGCCATAGTATATGAGATTAAAATCTCTCCTGATTATAAGGGAAGGCTCCCCCTTTCACTTATTACTCTAACTTAGAACAAAATTCTAACTATTAAGCCTATTCTAATCTTGGGGTTTACACCATCTCATTCCCTTTCTTTAGAATAAATGTTTATCCTTTTCCGTATTTTCAGAAAGGATATTACAATTTAGAGCAACATTGATTTAAACAACTTCAAAATACCTAAGAAACAACTTAGAAGCATATATCAAAAATTCACAAGTAAGAAGAAAAGTTTCTATAAAAGCACAAAGTCTTTCATTGCTTCTTGGGACGGGAAAATAGGGGTGAAGCTCAAAGTATTTAGCTCACTGTTATCCTATGTACCTTTTTATAATAACTTTTGTAGCCCAAGAAACTTTCTTTAAATATTAAAATAAAGTTCAAAGTCTTTATGATGGCATTTTTATACAAAATCACAAGATATACTTACTCCAAAGTAACAAGATAAAGCTCAAAGTCTTTATGATGTTATCCTGCAACAAATTCCACTCTATCAATTTCAAAATGTAGCACAAAGTCTACACAACCAAATTTATTATACTGTTTCACAATATCCCTATTGACTACTTTTACTCAATCAATTCAATTACCATAACAAGAATGGCATAATAACACTCTCACCATTGAAATCAATGAACTCAACACAAAGTTTGCCAAAGATGCTTTCTTTATTGATTGAATAAGCAAAAATCATAAATGAACCCAAAGTTTCACTTTTGTCTTCATTTCAACAGAGTCTAGTTGCATATAGATAAAAGAAAAAAATTACAATGAACACCCTTATATATATAGGAGAGGGGAAATGGGCAAAATTAAGAAGAACTCAACTAATTATGACTAAGTCAAAAGTAGAGTTTTATTTGTCTTAGGACTTGTGCACTTCTACATGCAAAATGAAATATACAAAATGACACTTGAAGTGCTGATTAGATTTATAAAAATGCACCTATAGATAGAAAGCATGAAAACTAACTAAGTGTCTAGATCTCCATCTTGACCATCATCATCTCCATTTTTCTTCAAGAAATCCTCAAACTTCTGGAGAGAAGATTGTACTTTTTAATCCTTTGGTTCATCAACATGACCTGAGATGACTTGAGCTCATGCAATTGAGTCCATCAAGCTGGAATAGTTCTCCTTATATTTATTCAAGATGGTTCTGAGACTATCCAAGATAACTTGGATTTATATTAATTTATCAATTGATGAGAGAGAAAAATCAACTCTCTCGACTTCATCTTGAACGGGCAAACTGAATTCCTATATGGTTGGATCTAGGGGTAGTAGCTTATGATCTTGATCAAGTAGGTCACAAGGAAGTTCATCAATTTTGTCAGTGATATTTTTCATTATCTTTTCACCCAAACACTTTGCCTCCTCTAGATCTTCAATGAGCTACTCTAAAAATTCAATACGATGTTTTAGCAACTCTTTGTACTGAACAAACATTTTCCTTGAAGGGATCACACATGATCAACCAAAACATCTTGAGAGAAGTCCCTAAGGATTGTCCAAACATCAAAATCCTTCTCATGAGTAGTCATTGCCTCCAAGAAAACTTTTAATGTTGCATCCATTTTCGATTGAACACTCTACACATTGTTAATCAATTTGGTGGCAGAACTGAAAAGATAGGTTTCTTGATAGAGCATCCCATCCATCCATTCTCCTATTTCTCTACCTCGTGAGGTGGCTTGTTTGGCTTGCTCAATGACTTGTTCATCAACCAATGAAGTCATTGGTTCAATCACCTTTGAAGAATTTTTGATCTTAATTAACATAGTGGTGAGTTGCTCAACTCGTGCCTTAACTTTCTTGACTTTTTCTTCATTATATCTAGACACAAGAGCATGAAAAGCCTATTGAGCATCTTCTACAATACCTACATGGGTTTTCTTCCCAAGCTCAACCCTCCTTATCACATACTCCTTTGATTGGACCGCTTATATTTTTATCAAGAGGAGGCTTTGCAACTTCCACATACTTGTTCTTGGCACTATCTACCTTAACCCTTGAGATGGTATTGGCTTTCTTTATGGTATTTGGATTGATAGGCACTAGTTGATCAAAATCAAAATCATCAGGAGATATAGCTTGCTTCTTTCTCTTTGGAGAATTACCTTTTTTTGCTAACAAGCTCAATTAGGTAGAGCTTTTGTGTTCTCATAATCAGAAAGGTACATTTTATTCTGCTATTATTACATTCATGTGCATGAAAAGAGAAAAGAAGATTACATTTCCATGTTTTCAAATTCAGAACAGTATGAGAGTACACATTTTTTTCTTCTGAAAAAGAGTAATCTTTATTAAAAAGGAATGTACAATGTCTCACACAAGATATGAGACTAACCTATGGTGCAAATAAGTAATAAACTAAGCATTTGCAGATGCAAACATAATGTAAAATGCATAAAAAGAAGGGTGACTCATCATTGCTTGAATGATGAGCACTTTTTGAGTTGTCCTGTAGCATATGTAGTCCTTTGCCCATCTTGCATTCAGTTGTCCCTCCTTGCTGTCCTATACCTGCATTTGAGAAAGTGTTGTTAGAGAAATGAACGAATTTCATTCCATATCTGCATATGCATCTACAAATACATAATCTATCCCTCATATGCATCACAATAGCTAGCATCTCATTAGGTCTAGGAGACAAATATCAGATCAAACCATCAAGAGTAAATCAGATATGCATTACTTTGTCTAACTTGTTTACTTAATGTGCAAATACAAGAAATTAACATGGTTGTTTATCAGTTGATTATGAGTGGTGTAAAATGTGGCTCCCACAAGGGTTGAGCCCAACTCATAAAGGTTTCTGATAAGTAATGTCCCAAAGAGGTATCAAGATTTTATTTTGGGATAGATAGTTATCCAGAGAAATCATAATGCTCTGATAACTATCGTGTCTTAAAGAAAAACCTCGATACCTCAATCAAAGAAAATCACTTCTCAGTATACCTATATTGTAGTTATAGTCAGCACTAGTAGTGCAATTCAATGAATGATAGTGAATTTCTCGAGAAAAGAAAGTCACAAAGCAATAGTAATTTGTCCCAGAGCAGTTATTGTATTTGAACAATGATCACTCAAGAAATTGTCATTTTAGGGACAGAGCAGCATTAATGATAACTCATAACATGTGGAGAAAAGGTACATACCTAATACCTAATGATGACCAAGTGTTACAAAAGCATAAGGACTTGAGGATACTATTGTAGCAGTAACATATGAAAATAGTCAATGCATTCAAGACAAGTACTTTAAAAGAAGTCATATGAAGACTATGAATCACAGTGAACAAACTTCAATAGCAATGACAATGATTAAGGCAACCATGATGCTATGATTGTCATCAATAAAGAAATTAGTCCTTGTATAATGAAGGAGAGAAAGTTGCATAGCCCATCACAAAGGCACAAAGGCAGTCTCAGAGTAAAAGGTGTCTCAAAATTTATGATGATAGTGAAAGTGGTCATACAGTCACCAAGTATAGGAGAGTCATTCAAAATATCAGAGATAGTGAAATAAACTCAATAAAGAATAAGATCAACTGAATGACCACATAACATTATACAGTGATAACAAAGAACACTCAACCAATACAAAGGTTACAACAATGATGATAGAAGTGTCTTTATATGATAGTATACAATGATGAAGATTGGTAGACCTTAGTCACAACTCAAGGTACTAATGAACTCAAACGATAATCAAATATAGCAGAAAATATATTTCTTGTGCTACAAAGAGATAACACATTGATGGCATAGAGATAAAATGGTCATAAGGAGCCACTATCACAATGACCAAAGGAGCAATAAGAGATCCGAGATATTCTTTCACTTGAAACCTAAAAGAGCAGTATCTATGCAATCTTTAATACGCAGTAATGCCCTGTAGTATGTATGCACAATAACAGTGACATGAATTGATGAAAGAAAAAGAATGAAGTATTGAATCACAATGATCCAGCAAGGTAACCTGTTACAGATTTAATTATAGTCTTTTAAATCAAATTCAAATAGCTAAAGTATCCCATGAGCAGTCATGAGTAATGGCCAATAATAGTGATAGGGCATCCATGAAGAAATAACAGAGACTACTATGTCTAAATCTCTTTATTTGTCATAGAGTCACTGGGTTATTTGTTAAGAATATAGAGATGTCTTTATAACTTCATGTTCTTGATGAAAGAGTACCAGGATACAATCAATAATCACTATGATGACTGATAAAATAAGAAGTGGTTAAGGCATCATCATATCTCTCCAAAGAAAGAGAGTTTCACGAACAATCACCATTGACTGTCAAAACCAACAAGCAATCTTTTCAGGTATAAGACAGTCCTTGGAAAAGCCACAGTAGCTGCAACCTTGCACAAAGATGGGAATTTGAAAATTGAAGCAGCTACATGATTTGTCAAGGAAGAACTACAAATCACAAAGTAATTGTTCACATAGGCAGTCCTAGTATATAAGATTGTGCGGATTATAATAACTGGCAATAAGTAGACATGAAATAGTGTGGAGCTATCATGAGGTTGACATTTTATTATCTCAGTAGTTGCAGGTCAGTAATCCAAATAGCTCCTGACATTCGTAAGAAAAAAGATAGCATAAAAAACCTGTAGCAGCATTTTATTAGCCTCATAACCCATCACAATAAGTACAGTCCTTAAGACAGTCAAAACAGTCAAAAGGTCTCAAAGCTAGTCAAAGAAGCCAATCTAGTTTGAATGGTTTAAGACCTAATAATAGTAATAAGGTCAATGATAAGCTTGAGAATGATGGTCTTCATTCTTCATAAGTATCAGGAAGATACACTTCACAGTCTTACATATGCAAAGAAAGATTCATAGAAGGTGTAGAGGTTATGAGCAAAGGGCTGGTAGTCTATGCATAGAGCCTATGATAGTGATATCAACACAATCATAAACTTTGTAGACCTAAAGCACATAAAGCTAATAAGCTTGTAAAATCTACCTAAAAGAAACTCAATAACACAGTTTTGGTATTTCAAAAGAGGATCTTATACTTGGGAAACAGAGAACATCCATGGGAGGCATATGAACATGAATGTATGCTCAGAGTTATAAAAGGTGGTCCAAAGAAGAACAATGACTATCCTAGATGTGAATGCCAAGATTACAACAGTCATAGGGTTGTGAGAAAGAAGTAGTATGATGACACTACAATAGTACATCTCAGTCCAAATGCAGAGAGGAGTAAAGGTTTTGAGTATTGTTTTATCAATGAACGCAAAGGAATGCCTTCTAAATTTGCCCTATAAAAATAAAAAGGTCTCAAAGCTAGCCAAAGTCCTGTAGCGGAATGATAATGGTGAAGTACCTTGTGAAATAAAGGTTTGCAGACTTTAAGATCTTCAGTCAAAATTGTGACATGACATTCAACTCAAACTGCAACATCAATCACAAAGCTAGATTGTTCAAATCAGTGACTAAGTTATAGTCAATATGAATATTTGCAAAAATAATAAGCCATAGGATATGAGTGAGCCCTTATCAATGGGTGAATGTAGTCCTATCAGTTAGGAACAATGAATATCAAATCCCAAAGTAGTGCTACATTAGGTGTAAAGGAAGTGTAAAGATACAAAGCATAAAGAGGCCACACATAACTCCAAGATACATGAGATATCCAACAATAGAAAAAGGCTTGTCACAGACCTACAATAGAATACTAGTACACTACAATCAAAAGAGTAGCATCAAAAGACAATTATAACATCCTTCCAAGGGAATAGTGATTATGTTGCACGCAGGGGTATGAAGAGTGCTAGTAGCCATAAGGATAGTGCATGGGCAGGGTACATACATGAAAAGTTGTTGTAGACATCATTAGTAGTAGCAGGTGCATTCACATAAAGCTACTATAGAGGTTTCTAGAATAGTCAATACATTCAGTAAGGCACTGCCAGTCATGACTATATAGGCATATTATTGAAGTGCACAATACTCTTAAAGTCACAAAATATCACCATGAAGCATGTTGCAGTCAAAGGATAGATCTAAAGGATGATCACAACTTCCATTCAACAAGATTGATATGTTATATCTCTTCCAAGCACAATATCTCAGCCCAGTGACAGTAACAAAATATTTTTATTGTCAAAGAAAAAAGACAGATTTATAGTATTTAAATAGAGCATCGAAACTCATGAGGTCTCATATCACATGAAGGTGATTGAGGACAGATACTCCAGTAACAATGATTGCCATAGTGATTATCAAAAGTTGTAGATTTTGAAGATGACAGCCAATATGAGGTGCAATAACATAAAATAATAGTGATAGAGAAACAATTGCCAGGGTAGAGATCACTGTCAAGAATAACAAATACAATGACAAGGGTATTGTGACAGTATGATAGTCTTTTCCAGACAATGAAAATACAAGAGATCTCTATAAAAATCATGCAAAGATATTATAGAACAATGAGTGACAGTGGCATTGAAAGAATATTATCAATCATGAGGATACTCAAGAGTGAATAAATCCATTATCACAATCATTGTTACAGTTATTGAATGACTGAAGAGACTATACATATGTACAAGAATAGTGAATATTCTGAGAGGCCTTATTGCAGGTTCATACACAAAGAAGTAGGATGGTCCAAGACAATGATCGTAGAAGAAAGTGCAGTCATTCATGATATAGTCACAATGCTTGCAACAATTTTGAGTAAGCCTTCAAGGTATGCCATTCACAGTTGTTAAAATCAAAGTAATGATCAAGTAATAGTAAAGAAGCTTCATTTTCTAGCATACATCATTGTCACAACCTATGAGAAAATGACAAAGAATCTCTCAAAAGAAGAAAAAGCCAGACTGTATATATGATACAAACCCTATTCCAGAAGAGGGTTTCGAATTAAAATACCGTGAAACTATGGCAGGTTACTGAGAGAGAGAACAATAGGAGTTCAAGAAATAAACACAACAAATTTGTTCACAGCCAAAGTATGAAAAAATGAGCACGATATATAGTGAGAAGACGTTGAAAAACCAGATCTACACAGAAGAAACCATACCTCACCTTGTCCCTGCAGAGATCTTCAACAAATTATTAGTCTCAATAACGTATGAATGCATATGATACAAACCCTAATCATCCCATGGCAGCTTATTTCACACAAACAATAGTGAAAAAATGAAAGAAGGATGAAAAGTGTCTTTCTCTTCGCTTTTTGTCTTAGGATTTCAAACCCTAATGTAGCCTGATAAGGTAAAATGGGTTTTCACCTTTCATTTTTTTGTTGAAAGAGCTTTATTTTTGTATATGTCATGATTTTATTTTTTTGTTTAAGTGTTTGTTTAACACTTACAAAATTTTTAATCAAAGTAGGCTTCTTTTAGGGTTTTATAAAACTCCTTTATCTTTGCATTAAAGTTTGTAAATCCTTATTATAAAGTGATTATCATAAGTCACTTTAAATCAGAGATATTTTTGAATGCAAGTAGAGTTGAGTTGCATCAAAGTTGTGGTGAGTAAACTAAAGAAAAGGCTTAGTTATTTTTTAGTTTATTTGCTTGCATGATGGAGTTGATTGAAGTTGTGTCAACACATGAGAGTAAAAATAGGTGATTTGTTCACCTAACAAGCACTTTAGCTTCAGTTAAAGAGTCCTAGGGGGATGAGCTTCAATCAAGGAGGGTTTTTAGTGGTTTGAATCTTTATTTCTCTTAGTTACATCCCTAATTTTGAGGGATCTTCAATAACATCCGACCCAAGGAGGTTGTTTTCATTTTGCCAACTCCTTGCACAGTTTGGGAGGAGATATCTTTTAGTTAGGTCCTTGATTTGAGGAAGGGCTTGGAGTTCATCCATTTTGGAGCCAAAATTCAAATTTGAATTTTAGGAGGCTATTTGTATAAGTGATTGTTTTTCACTCTATCTTCTCTAGTCCTGAGTTTGGAGACTTGTGTAGTAGTAGTTATTTAGATTTTTGTAACTCATTTTCTTGTGAGTTTTCCAGATTTGTAATGTAGATAGCTCCTATTTGATCAATAAAGAAGCTTCCTTCTTTCTCAGAATTTGTATTGTTCAAGCATTGTGTGTGAGTTCTTATAGTGATTTTTTTGTGATTTCTTTAAAATCCTTCTTTTGCATCTTATTGCCTCAATGTTATGTTCATATGCAACATGTTATAGTGCAGGTTGTTGACTGTGTTTCTTCAATTTGCTGAGTGTTTGTTGTGAAAACATTATTATTTTCTTTCAAGAAAACTTCATTCATAGAAGCCTTTTAATGATATATTTATGCATAAACATATTTATTTGAGTTGTGAATACTTATAGACTTCCTTTATAGACTCATTTTGTGAGTTTGCAAGCATTTTAAGTTATTTTCAGTCATTGGTGGATCACCTTAGCAGTTTAATTTTTAGTTTTCTACATATCCTCCTATCCCTTTTCCTATCATATTTCAGTTAGTTTTAGGTGATCAAATAGGAAGCCGACCTATAATCTAGAGGTCTACTCTCCCAATAGGATACCCACAGCGTAAGAGTAGTCCCATGTTTCACAGGATTGCAGGTATTTCACACTTGCATCGGGTGCAAATCCTCGTGACAACAGATAGTGTTAGAAATCAACTAGGGTGGAAAGATAGAATCATTATCAATACTTGTAGCCAATAGTTTTTGAAGAAGCTCCTTGACCTTGAACAACCTTAGTTACAATTGGAGGAGTAGAAGTCATAATAGAAGATGGGTTTTCAACAACTTATACATTTGGTAATGGCCCCATATCTAACATGAACTTATCAAAATCCTTGAACATGGATGTAGATACTTCAAACAAATTTGGGAAAGTGGAGAAAACATTATCAATGTTATCTCAAGGAGTATCTAAGACAACTCCACTACTAGAAGAAGAAACAATAGGGATGGCCACACTAGGAGAATCCGATACATATGAAATAGTGGATGTGAATGGAACAGATTGAGAAACATGAACTTGAGAAGAAGTAGAAACTGAAATAGGACTTGATACTTGTGGAACATGACCTCCTATGCCTTCAGTTTCAGTGCCTCTGAAAATATCTAGTAAACCTTCTTCATCAAATTCTTCTTCTTATTGCTCTTCTTGATTTTGTTGTTCCTCCTCAAGTTGGTCCACATCAATAGGTTCTTCCCCACATTCTCCTTCTTCGAGTTCTTGTTATGGCCCTTGCTAAGAACTTGAGGTAGAAGACTTCTCTTGTTCCTTTCCTTTATTCATTCCTACAGTGAATTTGTACTTGGGAGCTTGAGGAGAAGAAACAGGATCTTGCCTATTCTTTATTCTCAATTATGATCTCTTTCCAACAGGCCCAACAATATCATCCTCTGATCTAGTGGAAAATGGCTTCAACTGGATTTCTTTTTGTGGTAGGCAAATATTGGTGTTTGGAAGAATCCTTTGAAATTTGGTCCTTATAGAAACCATGTCCTTCCAAGACCATTGTATGAAAGGAAGATGAGTATTGGCAATCTTCTTATTTTCATAAACTGGGTCTAAGACATTACCATCATCAACAAAGTCATCAGGAATATCTACCAGGTTGAGATTGATAATTTGGTCCTTTATGAGGCAATAATAGTCTATCCTTTTGATATCTTCCTCAATTCTGCAATTAGTCTAGATATGTTCAACTCTATGAACATGAGTGTAGTTCTTTTTTAGTTTGTTCTTCATACCTTTGTAATCAAAATCATTCCTGGACTTAAACTACATCTTTGTCACTCTTCTTGTCTCTTCTTCCATAGCTCTTTCTTTGAAAACTGAGTTGATAGAGTATCTCCCAATAGACAAAGTAAACTTGAAACCTATTTTATGAGAACCAGATTTTCTCTCATGAGCCACCACCATTTTCCTTGTCAACTCCATCAAAATAATTTTATGAGATGGGTACCTTGGGAGAATGAATGGTTGATCATTATAACTATAGCGTCTTCAATTGTACACCCTTAATTGGGTGCTACAATTCCACGCTTAGGTTTAGCACCCACCTTAGTGTGTTATCATGTTGCATTTTAAATATCCTTTATGCATTTAATTAATTAATTCAATTAAATCTAAAGTCTTCTTTTATCCCTTCACACATTATAAAATTGGGCCCTTAAACTTAAGTGTGCCCTTTTTTATTTTAGTCTTTCAATTAATTAATTCATCAAAAGCCCTAATTAGGTCCTATTTCAACCTTCAAGGCCTGATTTTGCATATCAAAACTACTCAAATCATCGCATCCCTAATTTTTAAAAAAAAAGTTGGTTGGACCGATGTGAATCACAATGGTCCCTACTTTTTCTCCCCAAATTTTGGGATCATGTTTTGGGGGTATTATAATGTTTAAACCTGACTTGGTGCGAAAAATATCATTTCTAGGTCAGCCTATGATCAAAAACAAATTCTAGGGTTTCATGCATATAGCCTTTCCTTTCCTCATTTGAGGGATCCAACAACTATAGCAATTGAAGGAGCCTCTTATGAAGTGAAAGTGCAGGTTTATATGAAGTCTTCAATCAACTAATCAAGCATCTGTCAAGTCTACATCAACCATTTGCATCATCAAGTGAAGCTTTGAAGATATTGAAAAATAATATGAGATCACCAATTGTTGATTGGCTTGTACCTCTCCCTTAGGGTTTGGTATGGTTTCATGTTATTTTCAGATATTTGTATGAGCTTCATAACAACTATTTTTTAGATTTACATTCATGCTTTAGATGCATTATTGCATTTGAGATTTGAAGCATTTACATTTATACTTACATTCATTTAGGGTTTACTCTCTAAGTGTGGCATAGAACTCTAGATTTACATTTAGGATCTTGCATACACACAAGGTTCTTGCACACACACTTTTTTAGCATTACATTGGCTATTTGTGGAGGTGGAAATCACCAAAACAAGGGGTTTGACTAAGGCAAAACCCTAAATAGCTACCTAGACACCATTTTCCCAATTGCAAGTGCAGGTACAAGATTCCGTCGAAGACACGATTGTCAGAGCCGACAAAACACATAGGTACAAATCCAAGGCTAGAAGTATATCTTAGTTTTCTGAGACCAGGGCATGGCGCCCTGGTCCTCTCTATTTTTTAGGTTCTTTTGGTAGATCCTTAGTGCAGAGTTTCAACTTTTAGATTCCAAATTGGTGCAGAATTAGGGACCAAGGCGTAGTGCCCTGGTCTAGCTTAGTTAAGCCTAATTTTGGAAGACAAGTGCACATTTGAGTTTAATTTCATGCTCTATATTGTGTTTCAGTTTTAGATCCATATCTTTCTATATTTTCAGTTTATATCAACATACTTAGTTATCTCCTTAGCTTAATCAATCATATTATTATATTTTTCACATTTCCTCTCATTGCAGCAAAGGAATAGGAACCCTAAAGATATTCCTTGACTCTCTTTCACAAAAAATAGTCAAAGCGAATCATCTCCTTAGGCTCTTTTGTATTCCAATGTATGAATGAGAGTGGAATTAGGTCTTTGTCTACCCGATTCCATTTTTACCCTACAAATTTTGGTGAACCCGACGTGAATGTTCATTTTGATTCATCTTTATTGAATTCAACCTTCTTAGATTTGCATATTTTTATTGCATGTTTCTTTTCTATCAAAAACATAAAAATCTAAAAAAAAATTTATATGCATTGTGTGTGATTCATATTGTTGATACATTCATGCATTTAGTTAATTATGTAATTGCTTCATTGTTTAGGCATTTAATTTTGCTTTCTCTATTTGCATTATTTCCTTTATTCTATTTTGGGGAGCACTTTTAAACATTTTCATGTCACAAAAGTTTCTTGGTGCTTTGCCCGAGACCTATTTCCAAGTTATCAATTCTAGTGTCTAAGATCTTGCCCTTACATTTCCTCGCCTTCTTAAAGAACCTATTAAGGATATTTTGAGGCAAGAGGATGATTTTAATAACACCTTTGTTAATTCCCACTCTCATATAGATGAAGCATTGATAAATAGTGCTATTCCCTCTCCCAAGTTTAATTGTACTCATGAGGGAACCATTGTGAAATAAGACATTTGTAATAGTTCTCTCAATGATCTACCTATTTGGGATGAACCTTTAGATGATGATGTTGGTTATTCTCTTAATTTGTTTCCCCTTGATAACCCATATGTGAAGGAATATTATATTATAGAGGATGGTACGATTGACCATTCCCTTTATAACTCTTCTCCTTCCCAAATTGACTCTACTCATGAGGATTCCCTAGCTCAAGAAAAGATTGTTGATATTACTTTCAAAAATATTTCTCCTAAGGATGAAGCTTCTAAGAATAATGTTGACTCTTCTTCTAAAATGCCTACTCCTTGTAAGAACACTTTGGAACAAGAAAATGTTAATAACTTGCAAGGGTTTACTATCATTAACAATCCCCTCTATGAGGAAGTCCCTTTCATTCAATCTAAAGAAAAACCTATTCATAAAGGAATGTATGAGGTTGATAATCCTCTATATGAATCACTTGATGATTTCAACCCTACTAGAGCTTCTTCACATATTCCCAAATCACCCTTGATCAATATGATAACTGTGAATGCTTATGGAGCCCCTAATAAACCCCTTTTCATAGTCCAAGGTGCTAGTTCTTCTCCAAATATTCAACCTCTTAGTAAGCCTGTCTTGGTGGTTCAAGGTGGTTATAGTAATGATTCCTTTTGCACTCCTAACAAATCAGTTATTACTGTGCAAGGAGGATATCCCACTAAGAGTCCTTATGAGTATACTAAGCAAATAACTAGAGATAGTTATAACTCAGTTGCACATACATACAACACAAGAACAATAGGCAACCTAATTCTCCTCCAGTTATTCCATCCTCACTTCCTAATCCTCAACCTATTCTTTCACAAGCACCTCGTATCTCACAAGCTCTTGGTAAGGAGTACGATCTTATTGAACAACTTAAAGCTACTCCTTACAATATATCCCTTTGGGATCTAATTCAAACTTCTTCCACATATCATGGAATGCTACAAGATGATTTAAAGACCTTAGATGTCCCACCCACAGTGACACCTAGTAATGTGGCTTCTTTGATTGACTCCATGATGACACTTAAAGCTCAAATTACTTTCACACAATATGAACTACCCTCTCATGAGGTTCAACACCAATATGATCCTCTTATGATTGTTGTCCTTATTAATGATAATGCTATACAATGAACTCTTGTAGATAATGATTTTGGCCTCAATGTTTGTAGCGTTAACCTATTACACAATATTAAGGTGGATACCTCACTTATCAAACTGCATTCTCTTACTATTTGTGGCTTTGAAAATGTTGCTAGGTCTTCACTAGGTATTATAACCTTACTTATTAATGTAGGACCCATTATTTTACCCATACTTATTCATGTCATGCCCAATAATTTGACTTACAATCTATTATTAGGATGACCATGGATTCATAGTATGGAAGTTGTCCCTCTACTTTGCATAGGCAAGTAAAGTTCATTTACAACACCAAGATGTATAATTTGTTTTCCGATACCAATTTTCAAGCTTGCTTGCAAGTATCCTCTTCCAGATCCTCTTTGATAGATTCTTCCTCAACCACCTCCAATATTTATTCAAGTATTCCTTGTTCTTGAAACACTCCTATTTCTTCTAGTGATTCCAATACCCTTGAAAAGGATCCCGCTCAATCTGAGTCTTCTCTTGAGGAAACCTTTTCTCCTAAAGAGGTTCTCTTAGGTGATGACTGGGGATCTTTAGAATTTACACCGACCTTTGTAGGAGAATATAAATGTCCCTCGAAAAATCGAAGATGGAAAAGGAGAATGATATGGATGAACCTAATAAGCAACTCACTTTGTCTAAGCAATTAAGTAACAACTTAGTGTTTTCTTCAAATTTTACATCTTAACCCTCTTCAACCGATAATGACATTTGAACTTATGAGACTCTTACTTCCCTTTCTAAAATGGTTCCTCTTTATGGTCCGGTTTCCACATCTTGGCTAAGAGTGGATAGAATGATAATGGTTGTGGTGCTCAAGAACAAGGGATAAAAGTTCCTTTAGAGAATAACATTCGTGAAGCATCCTTTGAACTTGGATATAATCCCTTTAAACCCACCAAAGCCTCTAAGAGACCATACCTTAATGTCAATCTCATTTTCTCTTCTCCCAATTCTCTTTCACTAAAGCATCCAGAGTACATTGATCTTGATTCCCAATTACCTTCTTTGGATGTCTTTTCTACCGATGATTCCTTAGATGAATTTTTTGGAGCCTATGATAACTTTCCTCGATATAATCATAGTCATGGATTTTCCTATTGTTTGAATGCAGAAGCATACATTGGGGAAAATACTGAATTACTTAAAGATAATGATGAGATGATTAAGGAATTCCCTCAACCAATGGATGTTCCTAAAAAAAGTAACCTTCTTATAAGTGATACTATCTATTCACGATGGATCCTTGTAATGTAGAAAAGATCACGAAGATTGGAAAATGTTTAATTGAGGAAGAGTAAAAACATTACTTCGAGTTACTATGTGAATTTCCTGAGATCTTTGCTTGGATTTATTCTGACATGCCTAGCATTGATCCTAAAATTGTCACTCATAACATTGTCTTAATTCCTGATGCTAAACCGGTGAAGTAGAAAATTAGAAAGATGAATCCTAAAATAGACTTGCTCGTTAAAGCCGAAATTGAGAAGCTCTTAGATGCAGGTTTCATTCACCCTATGGATTATTCTCTTTGGATTTCGAACATTGTCACTGTTTCCAAACCTGATAACAAAATTAGGATGTGCAACAATTTTCGAGATCTCAATAAGGCTTCTTTGAAAGATGATTTTCCGCTTCCTAATATTGATATGATAGTAGACTCTACTGTCGGTCATGCTTTGTTATCCTTTATGGATGGTTTCTTGAGATATAATCAAATGTTCATTAATCTTAAAGATCAATTCAAAACTACCTTCATTACTCCATGGGGTACCTTTTGTTGGGTTATGATGCCTTTTGGATTGAATAATGTTGGTGCTACTTATCAACGTGCCATGACCCTCATTTTTCATGACCACATGAATAAATTCTTAGAGGACTACCTTGATGATATCTTAGCTAAGTCTATATCACGTCAAGATCATGTTAAGATCCTTCGTCAAATCTTCAAAAGAATATGAAAGTACAACATGTGCTTGAACCCCCAAAAATGTGTTTTTGGTGTGGATAATGGAAAACTATTAGGGTTCATAGTTTCACATTGTGGTATTGATGTGGATACAAAGAAAATAGATGCAATAGTTAACATGCCACCTCCCCAAAATATCTCCCAATTGTGAAGTTTACCAGGAAAGATTCAAGCTTTTCGTAGGTTTGTCTCACAACTTGCGGATCGTACTTTTCCTTTTACTCAGTTGGTTAAAAAGAACACTACCTTTCAATGGAATGCGGATTGTCAACAAGCCTTTGAGGATTTAAAAACCTACTTGGCTAATCCTCCTATCTTGCAACCCACTATCCGAACTCAACCTTTTCTTCTATACACCACTTCTTCTTCTCATGCTCTTGCAAGATTATTGGCAGAACATAATATTGATGGTAAAGAATGCTTGGTTTATTACATAAGTCATACTTTACGCGTTTATGAGGTTAGATATACTATGATCAAAAGACAATGTCCTGCTCTTTTTTTTGCAACACAGAAGTTAAGACGCTATCTTTTGAATGATGAGGTTCGTGCTATGATCAAATTCAATCCTTTAAAATATATCTTTTCCAAAACTGACCTTTCACGACATTTAGCAAAATGGGTTATGATGTTAAAAGAATTTGACCTTAAGTTCATTTCTCAAAAGGCAATTAACATCATTTTTCAACACCTTACTATCCTTAGTCTAATGGTCAAGTTGAGTCTTCTAATATGATCATTGAGGAGATCCTTCGTAAGACTATGAACAAGCATGGTAAGGATTGGCATACTCAGTTGACCTATGCCCTTTGGTCTTATCTAACTAGTGTTCGTATAGCCATAGGTGCTACTCCTTACAATCTTGTTTGCAGTGCTAACACTATTATTCCTTTAGAGTTAGAGATTCCCTCATTGAGAATTTCTCTTAAGGGGATAATCAATGATGATTCTTATTGGGAACAACACCTTCAACAACTTGAAATGCTTGATGAAAGTGCATAAATGCTCTCAAGAATATTCAAGCATATCATAAGTCCTTTCAACAAAGTTATAATGACAAGGTTATTCAACGTTCCTTCTTTGTGGGTGATTTAGTGCTCTATGAAAATCAGTGTAATGTGTGTTACCCTCCCATTTTTATTTTTCAAAAATACCTACCTCTATTAATAGGAAACTTTTTTTTAATTTCTCATGCCTTATCGGGAAAACCCTAGCATATCAGAACTACGCTTCAAATTTCCCGAGTTCTATTTCCACTAGATGTTTATTGGGTGACAACTAGAAGACCACATAGTTTCCATTTCTTATTTCTTCTTGATACCCAATTCTCTCTTATAGGACAATGTCGAAGTATATGGGGTTTTTCAACTTTCATTCGATCGGTGTCCAAGTTAGCCCATGACCATGAAATGCATAATTCCCAAGAAATGAATCAAAAAGATGTTTGCAAGTACCATCATTAATGATAGATTAAATAGCTAAAGGCACATAAAGGTGGTGCCACGAGTTACAATATTTGATATTCTCTCATTTTGCATGTGGAACTTAATGCTCCACCCTTATGAACTGATCAATTAACACATGCCATCATGATTTTTCTTTATCAAAATGGTTCTGCCTCATAATAATCAGTTGCCGGTCATTAATCCTGATCTAAATTGGTTAGAAAACAAACAAGGGAATATTATCCAAGGGTTGCATGTTCTTACATAGAAACAACAAACTGATTTTTCAGAGTATAGAAAGGTTATCATCTTATTAGGAAAGATTGCTAGACAAGTCGAGAATCACGAAGAGTGTCTCCAAGAGGAGATAACTACAAGAAGAAACCTTGGTAACTAAGTTTTCATACAATAAAGAAGATGGTGCTTAAAGGAAAAGGTCCCATGATACAACCAGATGTTGAGCATATGCAAGACGAAATCCTCTTCAACTTGACCAACCTCACCCGGGAACTCATAGAGGATGAGGACGAGTTTTCAGCAGTTCTTTGGGTGCTTATCGAATAAGAGATGAAAGCAGAGATGGTCGACAATCAAATTGCTGGTCAAAACCCGGTGCTTGATGAAGAAGTATGAAGTTGGTAGCTGTTTATAGTATGGGATTTAGTGTTAATAATATGACTTTTTGGTAATTTTTGTTTTTATCTAAAATCATGTTTAAAACGGTCATTTTCAAGACCGTTACTCTGGAAGGAACCGTTTCTTGAAACGGTAAAAGGGGGTTTAGATATAAAGAGATAGAAAGCAGATTGATAGGGGGGTAATTGTGGAAAAAAGACTTTATGTTGTTTTCTGAAAGACAAGTAGAATATGGATTTAAAATTTGTTGTTCAATTCTAAGTATGGAAACTTTTGAACAGTTTATCTAATATGATTAGACTTTGTGCTATAGTAGATAAGTTTTGCATTCTTCTTATATGGATGCTTTTTGTTCAAGTTTCTATATGATGAGTTGTTTAAAGACTTGTTTCCCTCTAATATTCATTGTTGTATACTGTTTATCTTTGCATGAGTACTGTATGACAGTGGCTAGTTGATAGTTGACTTGAAATTTTTTTTCCTTATCTTTGTGGTTAATTAGTTTTTCTTTAAGGCTTTCTGGTTAAAAGTCTCACCTTTCTTGCTTTTTGGTTAAAAGAATACCCAGAAAAACCGCAATGTACGTCATAAGAGGGAGTTGTACCTCTAAAATTCAGAGGAAAGTTGCAAATCAAATGCAACTTCTCCAACTGTTGTTAATAGTTTGTTCCCCTGTCTAGAGCCAGGAGTCAATATTGTCATATTTTAAAGGGAACAAAATCTGTTAACCAACAACGTGAATGCTTTAACTGAAGAAAAAGGAAAATTTAGCCAAAATTGGCTTGGACCGTATATCATCATTGAGGTCTATGGGTTAGGTGCTTACAAAATAGTAGATATGGGTACGCCTCTCAAGGAACCTGTAAATGCTATGCTTAGATGTATCTCTTTTATTTCTCCCTCTTTAATTCTAAAAATTGTATGATGTGTTAGCATGTCTTCTTTAAAGCATGTAGTATTAAATTATTATGATTTAATCTATATTTCTTCATTCTTGACAAACATTTTTAATAGTTTTGATTGTCTTGAATTCATTATGTAAATTTTTTAGGAATTTTCATTTTTCTTATGCTAACTTATCATGCAATTTTCTTTGGGTGTTTGAGTTAGGACACATCATGTTGTTTTAATTAAATCACATTAGTTATGCCATTTTAACTTAAACACACTCTTGCACATCATCAATTGTTGTATTTAATTAGATCACACATGTATCAATTTAATCATGTAGCATTGAGGAATCAATCACATAAGAATTAAATCAGATATACATGTATATCTCCAAATCCGTTACCTTTTAATCAAAGCAATGTAACACATTGTTTTGCAAATTAAAAGAACACATTTGAGACTAATAGACCATCACACACACACACACACACACACACACACACACACACACACACACACACACACACACACACACACACACACACACACACACACACACACACACACACACACACACACACACATTTGAGACTAACAAACCATCACACACACACACACACACAAACACACACATCATCAAAAGTTTGAAGTACATTATATACATCATAGATCACTAGATACAAAATGTGGTCTCCACTAAATCATCACCATCTATGGATGGTGGCTACTCAAACCCTCTAGTCCCTATCATGGTGGTCCCATAGGTGTATAGTGGTGAGAAGAGTATCATGAGTGACTCCTAGATGAGCTCCTCTGATCTCGGTCCATAACTATGCCTGATACAGGGCCGAATCCACTAGGGCTTCTGATAGCTCGTGTCGTAGTTGCTCCCTCTCCTCTCATCCAAGCTCCAGGTCTATCCACACACTCAAATAGATCCTCATGTCATCTCGCACCCCTCTGAGGTCTATGCATAATCTATGATGATCGAGGGATATGTGAAACAATGATGATATTAGATAATGTCTGCTGGATGAGAGATTGCCACTCCTGGACGCCGACTGTAGAAGAGAGAATAAGGTTAATTATACAAACATCATTATTCAAAGATTCATATAACTAAATTAAAGTAATGGTGAGAATATACCTGGGTCACCCTCCTATCAGTGTGGGTCAGATACAATAGGGGCCTATGCCATGGTAGTCTATGGTCTAGAGCCGCTCCCTTCTCCATGCTTGTAGTACTTAGGTACCCTAGGATGTAGGGATATGAGAGATGATCAATGTAAACTAGAAATCAACCTCTCTAGTGTGGTCTCCTCCACAACTCTTGCTGCATCCTCGACTCTTTGCTCTATTGTTGGAGGATCTGGGTCTATGGGGTGAGGATTTGTATGATCAGGGGCATCCCCCTCCTCCTCCTCTTCCTCATCTTTCTCCTCCCCATCATCCTCATCCTCCTACTCATCTGCACTATCATCTCCCTCCTATCCTCCCTCCCCCTCCATCTCAACCTCCTCCTGATCTCCCTCCTCTTCTCTCTCATCCTGATAAGCTTGAGTATCCTCTGGATCCTCGGATGCCTCGTGGTCCTCACTTGTGGAATCAACTGATCTCATCCATGGACCAGGATTCCCTCTAGGATAGTATAGAGGGAATATGGCTCTGGGGTAGTTCCTATCCCACCATGTGATGTAACTGTGCTAGACTTCGACGTCATCATTAAAAGGCACTACTATATCTATCTCCTCATCATTTGAGTCTATCAACTCTACCTCATTTGTGGTAGGCCTAGAACTGCTCTCATTCTCATGACTGACCTACAATACCATATGAAGATCGACATGACTAATGGAACGCCTTGCTTTGAACCAAATTATTGCCTCACTCGATCACAATAGAATGGGATAATAATGTAACTATGGTGACCCTTTAGGTGGTGGTTCCTCTACATGAGGTGAATCTGTCTTCCTTGGCCCAACCATGTGGCCATCCGCCGGTATGGCCTCCATGTGATGTCATCCAATCTTAATCTACCTATAGTGATACTCCAATACAATAGATCACCTAATTGCCATAGTTTGGTAAGTGGATAGGCGTAAGCCCAAGGCATATGAACATCCAAATCTATCAGACACCTGGGTAGTCTCGTACATGCGATATGCTCAAATATCCATATCTGAAGAAGTGTGCATGTCACCAAGCTATGACTCTCACCATAAGCATAGTTGCCGAGATCATGGTAGAGATGGGCTAGCATGCTCCGTTCCCACGAGAATACTGTGTGTTGCTCCTCCATTGCCTATATAGCATATGTGAGACCCATGTGCTTGTGGTTGCCTTGTCCATTAGGGCATATGGCTAGTCTGACAGTGGTTATCGTTAATTTCCTAGCAAGAGGAATGCTGCTAGTGGGGTGAAGTAGCCAACGGATAAGAATGCATCCCCTCGTCTCTGAAGGCATGGTTCTCTCGATGCAGTATATATGCTTTCTCCTCTCTATAGTTATTGTCCAATCTGCTAGATATATAATTGTCTATTCTTTAATCGAGAGTCTAAGTATATAGTATACATGCTCTAAGGTAACAATCATCTCTCCCACTAGCATGACAAAATTGGAGGTATCTGGATCCCACCTCTCCATCAGTGCCATCAACATCATCGGATGGAACTTGATGGATGACATATTACATATCCACCATAAACCTACTATCTCAAGCATCCCTCTATCATCCTATAATAGATGTGGAATTTGGCTCCGCAAATTCCAATATGTCATTCTGACAGTATGCTCTCACATGTAGGGTAATCTTTGTAAAATCAACAAATAGTAATCTATCCACAAGTCAAATTCATCAAATTGACATCTACAAATTGATCTTGTGACTGCCCTTGGTCACCTTGCCCAGGGACCAAGGTGCCATGGAAGGACCAGGGTACTCTGGCAGGACCAAGGTGCCCCAATGGGACCATGGTGCCTTGGGAGGACCGGGGCACCCCACAAGGACCAGGGCACCCCACATGGACCATGATGCCGCACAGGGACCATGGCACCTAAAGGAGACCATGGTGCCTTGTTAGCGGTACATGTGCACTAAGGATGCAGAATCATTCTAAAAAGTCAACCCAATCAAAAGAAAAAGTCAACAGAATGTACAAGGCAAGTTGAGTGGACCTACCTCATTGAGCATGCGATTCTGGATGACGGAATGACGTAGGATCTCCATCTGCATGGGATTCTCCAGTCATCTTTGAGGAATATTTGAGTGCTATGTGGGCTCCTCTCCTACACTACAAGACAAAATGATGAAAATGACAAAAGAAATACCATTGTCACTATTTAAGGTTTGACTTTTTCTAAATCCTAATTTCACCTTTTTCACTTAATCATTCATATCTCGAGCTGGGGAGCTTCAATTTCTATGCCATCAATTGCATTGGAATCATGTTTTAGTTCTCTTTCTTACCAAATGTCCCATGATGTGCTTTGATCTTGAATCGAGTTTCATTGTGAGAATTTTTTGCCACTTTTTCTCACAATTCGATGTGGTAAACATGATACCCTATTTCAACTCACTAATTAGCAAGCCAAAACAAGGGGGCATATAGCTACCCTCGAATTTCATCATTTACTTAGTAATAATTTAGGTGATTTTGTGATTTTATCTAACATTGTGGTTTTGTAGGATGCGGTTCCTAAGAGTGTACTATAGATATTGGTGGGGGCTTCGTTTAACACCTTATGGATCATAATTTTTCATGAAATGTTTAATTTTTTGTACTTTATCTTGCATATGCACGCAGTGTCATAAGAACACTAAAGTGGGGGCTAAATGCAGGAACTTAAATTGTACACCCTCAATTGGGTGGTACAATTCCATGCTTCAGGTTTAGCACCTGCCTTAGTGTGTTTTCATGTTGTATTTTAAATATCCTTTATGCATTTAATTAATTAATTAAATTAAATCTAAAGTCTTCTTTTATCCCTTCACACATCATAAAATTGGGCCCTTGAACCTAAGTGTGCCCCTTTTTGTTTTATTCTTTCAATTAATTAATTCATCAAAAGCCCTAATTAGGTCCTATTTTGACCTTCAAGGCCTGATTTCACATATCAAAACATCTCAAATCATCACATCCTCATAGGAATGACCTTATAATAAAAATATCTTGCATCCCTAAAAATTTGGAAAAAAGTTGGCTGGATCAATGCGAATCACAATGGTCCCTAGTTTTTCTCCCTAAATTTTGAGATCATGTTTTGGTTGTATAAAAATGTTTAAACCCAATTTGGTGTGAAAAAATATCATTTGTAGGTCAGCCTATGATCAAAAAAAAATTCTAGAGTTTCATACATATAACCTTTTCTTTCCTCATTTGAGGGATCCAATAACTCTAGCAATTGAAGGAGCCTCTTATGAAGTAAAAGTGAAGGTTTATATGAAGTCTTCAATAAAAAAATCAAGCATCTATCAAGTCTAAATCAACCATTTCCATCATCAAGTGAAGCTTTGAATATATTGAAGAATAATAGGAGATCACCAACTGTTGATTGGCTTGTACCTCTCCCTTAGGGTTTGTTATGGTTTCATGTTATTTTTAGATCTTTGTATGAGGTTCATAACACATGTTTTCAGATTTACATTCATTCTTTAGATCCATTATTGCATTTGAGATTTAAAGCATTTATATTTACACTTACATTCATTTAGGGTTTACTCTCTTAGCGTAGGGTAGAATTCTAGATTTACATTTAGGATCTTGCATACACGCAAGGTTCTTGCACACTTTTTCAGCATTACATTGGCTATTTGTGGAGGTGGAAATCACCAAAACAAGGGGTTTGACTAAGGAAAAACCCTAAATATCCACGTAGACACCATTTTATCTATTGAAGGTGCAATTATAGGAATTCGACGGAGACATGATTGTCGGAACTACTAGATAACATAGGTGTGGATCCAAGGCCAAAAGTAGATCTTAGTTTTCTGAGACCAGGGTATGGCGGCCTAGTCTAAGACCAAGGCATGGTGCCTTGGTCCTCTGTTTTTTTAGCTTCTTTTGGCTAATCCTTAGTGTAGAGTTTCAACTTTCAGATTCCCGCTTGATGTAGAATCAGGGACCAAGGCGTAGGGCCTTGGTCTAGCTTAGTTAAGCCTAATTTTGAGTGACAGGTGCACATTTGAGTTTAATTTCCTGCTCTGTATTCTATGTTTCAATTTCAGATCCACATCTTTCTATATTTTCAGTTTATATCGACAAACTTAGTTATCTCTTTAGCTTAATCAGTCATATTATCATATTTAGCACATTCCTCTCATTGTAGCAAAGGAATAAGAACCCTAAAGATATTCCTTGACTCTCTTGCACAAGAAGTAGTCCAAGTGAATCATCTCCTTAGGATTTTTCGTATTCCAATGTGTGGATGAGAGTGGAATTATGTCTTTGTCTACCCGGTTCCATTTTTACCCTACATAATAACGTCCTATCCTTAGATAGGTGAAGGTTCAAAAATGTAAAAACAAACATCCATTTTGGTTGGTAACTTTCCAAGCCTCATTAGAAACCCTATTATTCTCAAGTTTCTTATAAAACATACACATATATGAACCAAATAAGGTATCATTAACTCTTTTAAAATGATGTAAACTTTCTTTAAGAGTTAACTAAGAATAGTGTTTCCATAGCGAGACTTATGTTCTATCTCCTTCTGAGGAAAAACCTACAAAATTCCTCATAGTGATGAATACTAAGAGGGGGGGGTGAATTAGTATACAAAAAAATTTCTGTACTAAAACACTTTATCAGTCTAGCGGTAAACTGGTATAACAGTTTAACTAACAAACCGGTTAACACAAATGCAAACCAAACAACAAGTAAGGCATTCACCCATAGAAGCACAATCACCATAACACAAGAGATTTTGACATGGAAACCCAAATGGGAAAAACCACGGTGAGATGAAACTCACAAGTAACTATCTGTAGAATAGTAACCAGACCGGTCAAGGTCATACAATGTTCCTTACCAGAACAGATCTTGTTAGGAATCTCAATCTCTGTTAGGAGATAAGTCCGATTAAAGACTACCTTGTGAGAGGATTTTAGATCCACAGATGTGAACCACCTTGTTAGAGGATTTACAAAGGCTTTTCTGGGCCTACCCAGTTAAGGGTTTCTAACTTGTCAAAGATGTGGGTAATCAACAAGTGAATGATCTAGCAAATAGCACAGCCTACTTGGTTAGATCCATGATAGCTCATTGCTAATGCATTTCAGCATTGCTTCGGTCTTCAGTAAATCCACACTCTATTACAGTACACAGACTTGATCTCTTTGTTAAGATTGCACACACATGAACTCATCAACCACTTCAAACCCTAACAGCTACTCACACATCTTGAAACCCTAGACATGATGTCCTTAAAAGAATTTGATTTCATGTTGGTCCAATAGGATTACATTGTAAGTTTCTAGGTTTATTGTATCTAGACACATTTGGTAACATGACACAAAATCACCGTCAAAGTGTTGGTGGATGGTAAATCATCACAAAGATATACCGGTTGGTAACTCATCACAGAGTATTGCCGGTTTATACAACTTTTCTGGTTACCTGTTGGTAACTCAGAGTAATACCGATTTAATAGATTATCGGTTGACAGAAATGAAGATTGGGAAAATGATAACTGCCGCTTCTAGTTCCTTTGCTCCATTCCGCTTGAGATCCTCGAACCGCTTGAGGTCCGCTTGAGATCGGTAAACACTTTCTACATAACATCAATAGTCTAAAGACTACAACATGATACTGGTTTGGAACAATTACCGATTGAGCATAATTCATACATTCACAAAGTGATCTCATAGCAAGTGTGTGTCCATCAATGACAATCACAACATAATCATCAAAATGCCAACAATCTCCCCCTTTGGCATTGATGGCAACACTTAGGAAATTTTTTTTTTGACATCTAAGTGTTTTACAACAAAATTATGCCATAATCAAAATTAACTCCCCCTAAGCATATACACTATCCCTTTTGCAGAAAATACAATGTATACTACTTCCTTACAGAGATAAACATGAAAGTATACATAGCATGCATCAAAATTTAAATATAGAATACTACTCCCCATCGAAATTTTAAATACAAAATACTACTCCCCTTTTGCCAACAATGACAAAGTACAACTGAATAACTCCTGTTCCATTAGCATTAAAAACTGATTTAAAGAGTTTATGACAATAAAGAGTGAAACTTGTCAAAAACTGATTTAAAGTCCTGCATAAATGTCTTCATGGATAAAGACCATGATTCAAGAAATGAGGTAGCAACCTCATTCTTCATTTGCATCTGATAAACCTGCTCTTCCATGGCATCCAAGGTACTCATCTCTTGAGTGACCGTTAGGGCATCCAGATTTAGATAGCATTTCTGAAGAATTTGTAGTCTTGGTAGTAGGACCAGTTGAAGTTCCTGCAAATTACGTGTCCGGTTGCTTATCTCTGCCTCTATTCTTGCAGACTGAAGTTGAAACTGGTGAGCAATTTGTCCATATGTGGAGAAGGAATCATATGGCATCTTGAAGGTGCTTATAAATGGCTGCATATCATATTGCAGTTTGGCTTTCTAAGCAAGCACATCATCACAAAATAGATGAGGTTGACATATCTTACTTAGCAATAATTTTCCCTCATCCATTGCATCTCTAATGTCCTTCTGTGCCTTCTGTATATCAGACCGGAGCTCTGTTGACTTTTTCACCAAGGAAGTGTCCAAAGCCTTTTGATGCTCCTTCTTGGCATTTGCTTCTGCAACCTCTTCTAGGCTTTGCACCTAGTCTTCTACAACTATGCATAGAAGCTTTAATTGTGCAAGAGAGGAATCAATACTAGGGAGGTTGGTACCGGGTATCAAACCGGTAAGAGTGTCCACTGCAGCTTGGATCACATCGTGCTCTTTTTTCCTCCTTATTACTTCTAGGCGTTCTTGGGCAAGCTTAATGCTTTGTAGCAACTCTGATTCGTTAGCAGATTGGAGGTCAATGGGACTGGTAATGTCAGCTGATTTGTCTTGACTACCAGTTGCCTTTGGGGTCTCCACCTATGTGCTTTGTGCTGCTTCCTCCTTCTCTTTGGCTCTTAACTTATCATCTTCTGCCTTCTTTTGCTCCTCTGCTTCTTGCTTTCTTTTCTCTTCTTGCTTTCTTTTCTCTTCTTCCTTCTTCTTCTCTTCTTCTTTCTGCTCCTTTTCTTCTTCATCCTTCTTCTTCTCCTCTTCTTCCTGCTTCTGTTTCTCCTCTTCCTGCTTCCTCTTCTCCTCTTCCTTTCTCCTTTCTTCTTCCTACCGTTTCTCTTCTTCTTTCTGTTCTTCTTCCTTCTTCTTCTTTTCTTCCTCTTGTTTCTTCTTCTCCTCTTCCTTTCTTTTCTTTTCCTTTCTAGTTTCCTCTTCTCCTCCTCCTTTTTCTTTTCTTTCTCTTTTCTCTTTTTCTCTTCTTTTGCCTGTTTCTTCTTTTCAACTTCTTGTTGCTTCTTCTCTTTTTCTGCTTGCTCCTTGGCAGCCTTTTCTTTGTCCTATTTTTCCTATCCTGCCGCTTCTGATGGTGTACCCAGAGTGACATTTTCACCATTCAAGGCATCAACATCAATAGGATCCATTTGTCAGTGACCTATTCTCCTTCATTGTCATATACCTCATCTAGTTTATTGGTTGCCAGTTCTTGCTCAACTTTCCTGTTGGCTTCAGCCACTTGATGCAACCTTAAATCGGCTTGGGCATGAGAGTGGGTATCTTTTACCACTATATGAACTTTTCCTTCTAGAAACAACAGTCTCCTTCTTCTCATGAAGAAGAGGCCCTTACATCTTTCCACTACTTCATAAAGTTCAGTTTTGGGCACATTAGGAAAGTATTGTGCAAATACTTCCTCTCTTATTTCTTGTTCCTTTTCTATGGCAATGCGCCACTTGTTATCTAAAGAATTATACAAAGAATCAGGTGTCTCAGATTTAATTTCTGATGGCCACCGATCATTAATACATAAATAATTGATAACTTCCTGTTCAACTGCCTTCTTTTCATCATCATTAAAATCATCAAAGCACTCTTTCAAATCACCAAGTACTTTTCTTCTAATATTTTTAATAGTTCTTTGACAATGTGTCAAAGGTTTGTAGGAGGAAATATCAATATTTACCAGTGTAGATGTTGCTGGTTCACTCTTTGTCTTTTTCTTCGTTTGCTTAGTCTTCTTAGGCTGTTCTTTAGACACAGTGTCCTCTGAGTCTGGTGTGGTATCTTTTGTCTTCCGCTTTCTCTCAAAAACTTTGGCGGGTGTAACTTCCAGTTTCTTTTTTGTTGGTGACCACTTGGTCACTTTGGGACTTGTTGTGGTAACCGGTGCTGATACTGAAGGCACTGCCTTTCCCTTCTTTATTGTCGGTTCTTCAACTGGTGTAACCCTTTCCAAATAGGTGCCGATTCTCTTTGCCTTTGGATCAAGGGGAGAGGAGATTAGGGTAGAGGCATACCCATCTAGCATGTCATATATTACCTCATATCCCATCGGTTCCACTTCTTCCTGTCTAGGCTCAACCGCCTCCATTATGCACTCATCAACTCTGATGGTGAAGTAGATGTCATCTTCATATTTCTTGACAATATCACCTGATATTCTCACCCTTTGGTTCATTTTGCATCTGATCTCATCAAAGTATTTTTTCAGCACTTCTGGATAACCGGTTCCTACCGCTTGTAGGATTTCCTTGATTTGCTTTGTATCCGGTTGGTCAGCAGACCATTGAATATCACCTACTCCTGGAAAATAGCCTTGGAATTAGAAGAACAACCCAACCAATAGTCCAAACTTAAATCTCAAGGCATTGTCCTGTTTGATCGACTTGAGGTTCAACAAAAGTTGTCTTTGCATACCAGTGCATAGATCAAACGATGCATCTTCCTTGATCATCCTATAGGTGACATTTACTGCTGTAGCAGAGACATAGTTGATTCTACTGGCATGGAATGTCTGGTATCCTATCACCATACACGCATATTTGACTAGATCGTCCTTGATGGAATTGACAGTCATTCCCCGTGAGTCGCTCACAGAACCGGTGAGCTTGGTCATTTCCATCTTGCTGATCTTCCTTAGGGCTGGCACTTCACCGACGTTACAGAAATCGGTGATGGCATGAATCGCTTCTGATGTGATATCACACGTCCGCTCTAAGTACATTTTATCACCGTGCACTCTACTTAGAATGATGCGGATGTGATCATCTGAAAACTCTTCAAGAAAATAGATTGCATTGTGAAGCTTCTTCTTTTCTAGGATGCTAAATTTTGGTTTAATCTTCTTGTCCTTCCCGCAGAACAAACTCAACTAGGAATGAATTACAAGAGATCCTAAGTCTTCAATCTTGCAGTCAATGTAATTGGAAATGCCTTCCTCCACTATAACACCAGCAGGTATCTGAGATAGGGCATTGTATTTTGCCTTCTGTTGAATGAAGTCTATAGAATCAACAGGTGCACTAGAACTAGCATGTGATGCGAAAGCCATGATAAACAAAGAATTTTGAAAAATACCTTTGTAAGTCAAAATTTAGGGCTCACAATTTAAACTTTGATACACACTCCTTTGGTTGCTGAAATACCACTTGTGTTCTACACTTCACCAATAGATGTTTGCTTCTGATTCTTCTTCAGGATTTTGATAAATTCTTTGAATCGCAATCCAAATCGCTTTTCTTCACTCTGTGCTTGAAAACTTCTTCGCTTGTGAACTGATAAGTGAAAAATGACTTTGAAAAATTCTTTTAAACAAGTTCTTCACCTACCACAATAAATGCTCCACTATTAGGGCGTAAACCCTAATTTGGCTTTTATCGTTTCTGGTCTTCTACCAACTGACAGGTATCACATACCAGTTGAGGTCTTTTCCGGTTTAAACTAGGGGTTCGAGATGTTTCACCGTTTGCTCCCCCTAAGCTTTTCTGATGCTTAATTTGCCGGTTCAGTGACTTCCACACTAGGTGCAGAAACCAGTTCTTCTTGAATCACTTCTTTTGGCTTCTTCTTCCAGGTTTTCTTCATATCTGTTTGAACGGTTTCAACATCTATCTTTCCTTTCAGAGTTACCAGTATATCATCCAATATATTCTTTCTCGTTCTGCAGAATCTTGCTGTATGACCCGGTTTGTTGCAATGATAGAAAATCATTCTAGGTGCTCTCCAAGGTCCATTATTCATGTTTCCATCCTTCCTTTTGCATGTTGCAGCAGTGTGAGCATTACCATGATAGATCAAACAAGTTTCTCTCCATCCAGTTGCCACTTGATAGCCACTGCTTCCTGACTGATAATTATACATATTAAACTGGTTTGCGTTCCGGTTCCCAGAGGGTTCAAAAAAAGCTCTTTTAATCCTTTGAGGATACCTTCCGGTGTTGTGCATGACAGACCTGCATTCAAATGCTCTATGCCCAAACTTGTTGCATGCATAACAATTGCCATTGAATCTATTGGGTCTGGGCTTATCATTTAGAAAATAAGGAAAGTTATTGTAAGCCTTACTTCTACATACATTAGCAGTGTGTCCTTCCTTGAGACAATTAAAGCAAACATGTTTGAAATTTTGCTTACCTTTATCCTTTGGTGCCGATTGTTTCTTTGATGCTCAACTTTTTGTTCCAGAGGTCTCACCTTCCTCATATTTAGAGAAACCAAGTCCATTGGTGTTCTTTACGGATTTAGCTGACTCAAGCTTCTGCTCTAGCTTGACAGTGCTCTTATTGAATATGGCAAGTATTTCCTTTGACTCAGTAAGTTCTTTGGTAATAGCAGCATTGGATTCCTTCAAGGTTGCATTCTCAGAAACAACCATGTGTAGTTCACTTTGGATTCCTTCCTTTTCCATTTTATTTTCAACAAGATGAGCGATAAGTGCACTGATTTCTTGCTTCATCTTGGAGATCTCATGATCTTTGTCTTTTACCAGATTTTCAACTTTCCTCTAGTTCTCAAGCTCTTGACACATTCTGATAGTTAGTCCTTCAAGTTCCCTTCTTAGGTTGGTATTGGACTCATTCAGTTTTTCAACTTCTTGGACTAGGGCTTCCATGTCCGCTTCATCAGAAGAACTGTTTTCAGTTAGCTCCATCAGTTTTTTAGCATGCTCTCTTCTTTTTGCCTGAGAGGCCTTATATTTGACTTTAAGTTCATCATAGGCTTGCTCAGTCTGAGTGAGATGATGAGTAAGTTCCCTCATAGTGTATTCTCCCATATCTCTTTCCAAGTGGTTAGACTTATAGAAATGTTGGCTCTGATACCAATTGATGAATACTAAGAGGGGGGGGTGAATTAGTATACAAAAAATTTCTGTACTCAAACACTTTATCAGTCTAGCGGTAAACTAGTATAATAGTTTAACTAACAAACCGGTTAACACAAATACAAACCAAACAACAAGCAAGGCATTCACCCACAGAAGCACAATCACTATAACACAAGAGATTTTGACATGGAAACCCAAATGGGAAAAACCACGGTAAGATGAAACTCACAAGTAACTATCTGCAGAATAGTAACCAAACCGGTTAAGGTCAGACTGGTTAAGGTCATACAATGTTCTTTACCAGAACAGATCCTATTAGGAATGTCAATCTCTGTTAGGAGATAAGTCCGATTAAAGACTACCTTGTGAGAGGATTTTAGATCCACAGATGTGAACCACCTCGTTAGAGGATTTACAAAGGCTGTTCTGGGCCTACCCGGTTAAGGGTTTCTAACTTGTCAAAGATGTGAGTAATCAACAAGTGAATGATCTAGCAAATAGCATAGCCTGCTTGGTTAGATCCATGATAGCTCATTGCTAATGAATTTTAGCATTACTTCAGTCTTCAGTAAATCCACACTCTTTTATAGTACACAGACTTGATCTCTTTGTTAAGATCACACACACATGAACTCATCAACCACTTCAAACCCTAACAACTACTCACACATCTTGAAACCCTTGACATGATGTCCTTAAAAGGAATCTGATTTCATGTCGGTCCAATAGGATTACATTGCAAGTTCCTAGGTTCATTGTATCTAGACACATTTGGTAACACGACACAAAATCACCATCAAAGTGTCGATGGATGGTAACTCATCACAAAGATATACTCATTGGTAACTCATCACAGAGTATTACCAGTTTATACAACTTTTCCGGTTACTGGTTGGTAACTCAGAGTAATACTGGTTTAATAGATTACTGGTTGACAGAAATGAAGTCTGGGAAAATGATAACTGTCACTTCTAGTTCCTTTGCTCCATTCCGATTGAGATCCTTGAACCGCTTGAGCTCCTCATGCCGCTTGAGATCGGTAAACACTTTCTGCATAACATCAATAGTCTAAAGAATACAACATGATATCGGTTTGGAACAATTACCGGTTGAGCATAATTCATACATTCAGAAAGTGATCTCATAGCAAGTGTGTGTCCATCAATGACAATCACAACATAATCATCAAAATGCCAACACATAGAAGCAACAACATACACCAAGTAGGAAGTCATGTAGAACTTCAAGGTGGTAGGTACCTTAGTGAGCTTCTAACACAAGGAATCATTGATATACTTACTCAAGAAGATCTTCTTGTTGTTATGTCTGATGATATGAATGTATTGATACATCCACTCATAGTACTTATTAGAAGTGGAAATCCCTTTTACTCTACTGGGAAGAGCAATCAATTCATTCACCTCCTCCTTGAAGTCACTTTGAGGGAAGGTCTTAGGCCATCTGGAAATTGTAGGCTTGAGAGTCTTTAACCAAATTTCATTGATATTCCTTCTGCATTTCTCTGAGTGCTTCTCATAATAGGCCTCAACAAACTTAATATCAATATCCACATATTTCCCTATACTAGGACACTTGAACAAGGAGTCAAAGAAATCATCATTCAACATTATCACTTTCTTTTTATCTACATCCTTTACACTTCGGCTCACACGATCAAAGTGATTCACCACTACAAGCACAAAATCTGGATTTTAAGCTGACATAGGAAAAGCTGCAACTGAATAAATACTAGTATTCATGGTAGGTTCCATTAAATATTAGTATGGAGGATTCTCAATCTGCCTCAAGAAGTCATTAATATCCACATGGAATATCTTTGTGTCTTTGATATTTGTAATATTTAATGCCATTGCAGATGGTGGAAAGTCCGGATGAGGATCTTGTGTTTTGAACCTCATTATTTTTTTTTCTTGGAGACAATTCTGACATCTGAAAAATAGCTTGAACTGCATTAGGGTTCAAAAAGGTCCTCCAACATTAGTGGAAAAACATCTTTAGTACTAATAAATCTTCCACATTCGAACACTTTGATACTTAGAAGAAATTCTAAGTATTGGGTGTAAAGTGGGCCTATAGGCCCAATCTGTACATTAGCAAACTTGGCATATTCACTGTTTAGATGTGAATCAGGTCTATAGACCCGATTTACACCTCAAACTAAAAAGGTGTAAAAATCATGTAAATTAGGTCTATAGACCCGATTTCCATCTTTGAAAGACTAAAACAAGGCTTATGTGATTCAGGTTTGTAGGCTCGAACTACACATGGAAGAGTTATTTTGGGGTGTAGTTCAGTTCTATTGGTGCCCCAAAATGGGGTTTACATTGCAAGCAGGCATAAATCAAGCTGGTTCTTAATATTTGTCAAAGGAGGAGCCATCTCCAACTATTTTAAATCTTCAAGGACTTGGACCAACATATGACAAGAATTTAAAAAGTCCTTCTACACTTCGGGTTCTGCAAAACCTTGGAGGGTGATCCTTTGATGAATTTATAATCTTTGTGCCATACTTATAATTTCATTAAATTTAAGAAGGAAATCTCAAACACATGCTCAACAAAAAGGAGAATTCTCAAGGGTGGCTAATCCTCAAATGATCCTCAACCTAGATGGAGCTTTGAGATGGACAAAACATACAATAGTACATATAAGACATCGTTTCTTTTTATTGTAATTAGTTATGCATAAAACATAGGTGAGTAGATCACATAAATGATTATAAGGATTCATAACAAATTATGCTCAGTGCTTCCTTCCATTGGGAGATTGATTTTGGCATATATAAATGAACTATAACAGAACTTAATTTAATAGCATTTAGGTTTTGAAAAAACATTGCCTTACAACATTTTCCCTCAACAACCCTAATTTAAACTACTTATCAAATCCAAGAACAAGTCCTATTGTTCTGCAATTCTGTTCGAGCATTTTAATTGATCCCTTAGATCAAAGAAAGAATATAAAATACATACATCATAACAGTGCACTAAATGAAAGAAATCCTTGACCACATTTCATTCAAAAGACAATAAAATTGCAGAGTGGAGAGAAATAAATTAGAATTATATTTCCTTTCAATTCGTTATGTTTTTTCTTTCACAAAGATCATATACATATAATTCTTTCAAGCACCTGCAAGAAAACACAGACCTAAGACTCTTATCTATTTCTGTCCATAAATACTTACACTTGCTCGCTTTCTATTAATACTTGCTATAGGAACCACCCTAGTCTGAAAGATTTTAAAAAATACTAAGTACAAAGATAAAATCCAGAACCCTGTCTCCTGGCCTTGAATTCCCTATTATAGAAAATAAAGGAGCATACAAGCTATGGGCCAAAAGGACATTTGCCATTCAGAAAATGACCGGTTACCTACAAACTTGTTACTAAAGATTTCAGTTAAGAAATGCCATAACCAGGACCAAAATATCTGTAACCGATTCATCACAGCACTTTAAGCTTTTTCTTTTCCTTTTACTACTACCGCTGAAGATTTGAGGGGGGCCCATTTATTTAGTTGCTCATGTCCCAAAAAGTAACCATTGCGTGGAGCCAAAACCATCTGCTAGGCTTCCACATCACATACTTAGTTAACTAACAAGTTGATGTCCTCATTCATTCCTTCAAGTATATATTTCCCCACTCAACATATTCTTCTTCTGATGACCATTTGAAAAGAATGACCTCGTCAGCCTTGGTCCTGTAAGGAGTATATTTGACTGCCACCTGGTTCGCCTCCCTTTCAAAAGTTTCAAAAAATGATCTGGTATGTATTATTTTATCCATGCTGTCTTCTAGCATGCCAGTATCCAAATCATAGCAAATTATATCCACCTGAGTTTTAATAGCTCTTTCTGCTTCTTCCTTCCATATCTGCAGAGTTTTAATTTCTCCACTTTCATTTTCAATGCTAGGCAGAAATGTCTCATTCATTTGATTGAAATCTCTCATCAACTCTCTTATCTTTTTCTCTATATTATCTGGTGACATTTGGGCCTCTTGCATTGACTTTACCAATAGGTAGGTGGAGTGTTGGTGGCTTCTTAGCATGGTACTTTGAGGCCATGGACATTATTCTGAGCTTATTTGCCCTCTATAACCAATTTGTGAATAACATGATTGCTACCTCTTTATCTCTATTAAAACTTTGAATAACATTAAATAATAAAGAATATAAAGAGTGCACACTATTCAACCTGCTATTTACTTTCTCGTTTAAGTGAATTAAAACATAGCTAACTATTTCCCTCTGTTTACTAGTAGATTGATCCTCTGACTCCTTTAGCTTTTTCTCCAACTAATCAATCCCTCTCATCTTTGTCAATGGCCCCACCATTTGGCTTCTCTTTGGCCCGCCCAAGACATGTGGCATCATCTCAGGATACAGTGATCATTAAATTTCATGCTTTTTCTATTGCGGGGTAGCGAGAACTATTAGATCTATCTGAACTTTATATCGCTAACCCCAGTGTGCACTCCCTTTAGTCACTTAACGACCGAGCATGTTTCCCGATTATGATTAAAATATCTTCACTGATTTTAGCATGTGCGGACAATGGGAATATTAGTAACCTGATGGTTAATACAAATATATCAACTAGAACAAGAAAAAAGACCCGCCTAGGAAAATAAAAAATGAATACTTTAGGAAAAGAAAGACCCAATCACTTAATAAATGCCTAGGACACATAAAAAGGCCCCACCAATGTACTAAAACCCTCATGCTAAAACAAAAAGGTAATGCGAGTTTAAAACAAGTTTAGGGGATCTCACCGAGACTCTAGACAAAATCAAAATAAACCCTAAACCCAAAGCTTGAAACGCAAGGGAAAAAGAGAAAGATAAGACACAAAAAACCCACCTATCAGCTAAGGCACAAAAATTCACTAGGTCATTTCTACTGATCATTAGGGTCTATGAACCCGAACTACATCATACTTGGTTTGATCTAAAACTTAGTAAAACCACATATTATAATGTAGTTCGGGTCCACAGGCCTGACCTACACCACTGAGTATGAAGTATGGTGTCATTCGGCGTTGTGAACTCAACTAACACCAAACAATAACAATGGTAATACTTCAATGGAGTTTGGGTTGATAAAATTGACTACACTAAACAAAAAAGAGGAAGAGCCTCCAATGTAGTTCAGGTGAATGGACCCAACTACATCGAATGAATATGGTGAGGGTTTATCAACCCACATCACATGATATAATAGTGATGTTATGCCATGTGGTGTGGGCCTATAAATTCTAATTACATGACATAAAATCAATGCAAATGATAAGATAACCAAATAATAAAATGGTTCGGGTTCATGGAGCCGAACCACATCATCGTGAAAAACGTTGTGGTGTGATTCAAGGCCATGAACTCAAAATCATGACATACCCAAAGAACAAAGATAATTGTAGGGCACCAATAAGGAGAAAAAATTTGTGGCCATGGGCCCGAATTTAGGGGAAAACAAAAACCCTAGACTTAAATAGAAAAATAAAACAAATCAATGTGTAAAAAGGAAGAGAAACATACCTGGGTGAAAAATGACTTGAGAAAAGATGATAGTAAAGAAAAAATGATAAGCTTTTCCTTCCATATCAAATGATGAGGAAGAAAAGAAATGAAACAACTTAAAAGATGGATTCAAAAGAAAGATACAGACCTAAGAGAAATCAAACTTAGAAACATAAATGCACCAAGTCATGGGAAATACATGAGGTACAAATCAGGTTCGTGGACCTGATTTACACTCAAATGTACATTTTGGGTTCATGAATCGATTTGCACCTTGAAGATAAACTAAGTGTAGAGTTGGGTCTAGGGTCCAACAATACACTTAAAATGACCAAAAATAAAACTAACTTTAAAAAATAATGCCTGAAATGAATTAATCACTCTGAATCAAAAAGGGCTGAGAGTTAATAGGCCACAATTAGATAAAAATTGTGTGGGTTATCCCAACATTGTGCTCACTTAAAATTTGAATAAAAACCCCCATATTCTACCATATTCATTTCCTGATCTCGCTCCCTTGCGCAAGCAATGTGAACACATTCTTGTCACTTTTGCGCGCATTCTCGCAGGACATATACCCATGAGAATTTTATTTTCCTAGCTCCTAAGGATACTAAATGCACTAAAATGACATGCAAGTGTTGGACATTTCTACTGCTAGGATATGTTGTTGTCATTGATGTCAATATATTCTAGTGATTTATTACTCTGGTGTTTGCAGATTGGTTTATTGTGAATTTGGTTTGGTGTATGGAGTATTTATAATATCATTATATCTTTGTGTATTAGTTTTAGTGATCCAGAAATCTTAATTGATCATACCATATGATTCAATTTGCAGTTTGTTTTTCTGATCAGTGGTTTGCAGACTTCAGTAATTCCTCTGGTATATTCTGGTGTGATAAAATTTTGAGCTAATGTTTTTAGAGATTATTTGGGATGGTCTTGTGTATCTTCATTTCAGATGGTTTGTGATTTGGTGCTCCGGAAGTTATCTTTCTTCATGATAGTTGTTGTTGTTTGAGTGTTCTTGAAGTTCAGATGTTGATCGATGAAGAATTGATAAGTGATGCAGGTGCAACTGTTACTAATGATTGTAACGTGCTTGGTGGTGTTTCCTAATTGTGTTCTATTTGTCTTTATGATCCACATTGATCATTGTGCAAGTTTTTGATAACTCAAAGATGAACGAATAGTACCAAACCAGTACTGAGAGGGGGGGGTGAATCAGTACAGACAAAAACACACTCTTAAACCGGTTTGTCAGTAGACACTGTGCATTGACAAACAAATAGTAACACCAGTCCTTAAATAGAGTACAACCGACAAAACCCAGAATAACTGAGACAAGTATAAACTGGTTGACACTTATCTTCTCATACAATCTAACACTTCATTTCCATTTCACCCTTATGCATGAATAGGTAATCTACCATCAAAGATATACATATGAGCAACTAGATCAACATGATTCACCACTTGACAAAAAACAACAAAGCATCACATGAAGAAGACATCACACATGACACACATATTTTTCATGTGGAAACCCAACTGGGAAAAACCACAGTGGGGACGAATACCCACAAGCTTGTTTTTGAACTCTTTAGAAGTCCGCTCTGTTAGGAGCCTTGTCCGGTTAAGGACTGATACAATAGGTTCTGTTAGGAACCGATCTTGTTAGGGATCACCCAGTTAAAGGATGGCTAGAATACCCAGTTAAGGGTTAAACCCTGTTAAAGGTTACCTTGTTAGAGGATTTCAAGAACTCAATGGTTTTGAGTCACCTTGTTAAAGGATTTACAACAAGTCGGTGAAAGCTGCCCTGTTAAGGGATTTTCCAACTGTTGAGGTGGTTAGAGATCACACGTATTACAATGATCTGGTAACAACACTCAATGCCAATGCAGATCCGCTTAAGCTCCTCTTCACCTTCTACACTTACACTTTGCAGGTATCACTTCTCTCCTCTAGTCTGGCAAGAATCATGTATCTCTTCTCTTGGATACACACACACAACTTTTGCCAACAACCTCAGAAAGAATCACAACATCGACCTTATAGGAGAACAGATAGGTCGGTAGCATAAACCCTAAACCCTAAACCTGTTAGGTTAAGGAATTCAAATGGTTCAATCTTGACCGTTGAGCACACTACATTAAAAGCAGTAGTATTGATCCAATCTCAAGACATTCTCCATCATTCGTTTTCCACTGATTTCATGGCGGCTGATAACCCATCACACGTTATCACCATTTATAGACTTCGCACATTCCCGAGGTAGATAGGAACAATCTCCTTCATGCAAGATCCTTCACACACACAAGGCTTACGTGGCAACATGATCTGTTCTTCGTTATCATGCTAGCTCATCACACAAAGTCATCGATTGAGCCACACAGGCTTGAAGCACTCCAACCAGAAACCCTGTAGTTGAGGCTACCAACCGGTAGTCATACAACGCTTCCATGTGCCGGTTCCCATAACCATATGCCGGTTCACCTTGAACAAACACACCGCTTCACTTTGGTACAAATGTCAGTTCACAGTATTATACCGGTTCTCTTCTCTTCATCATATTGACATCAATGACAACAATCTCCCCCTTTGGAATTGATGGCAATATACAAAGATATCTCTTCGCTTCACATTTTCTCCCCCAATTTCTGCAAATATCTTCTTCGCTTCACATCTTCTCCCCCTTTGACAACAATGCCAAAGCAGAGGCACAAGCTGCCCTGTTCCATTATGCTGCTCCCCCTGAGGAGTAGCATCCTTCAACACATCAATCCAAAAAAAAATTTGACTATGCAATACTTGATTGATGTGGAGCATATGCCTTTAGTTTACCTCCTGAAGGGGCAACACCCCTAGTTCACCTCTTAAGTACATAAATGTAGCCTTTGGGAGAGGCTTGGTGAATATGTCTTCTAACTGCTCCTTACTAGAAACATGTTCCAGTGTAATCTCTTTGTTTTGAACCTTTTCCCTCAAGAAATGATACTTAAGCTCAAAGTGCTTGGTTCTAGAATGTAAAACCGGATTATTGGAGATATTAATTGCACTAGTATTGTCACAAAATATACTTACCGGTTCAGATACAGGAACTTTGAAGCCATTTAACACATGCTTCATCCAAATTGTTTGAGTGCAGTTCATGAAAGTTGCAACATACTCTACTTCCGCTATAGACTGAGAGATACAACTCTGCTTCTTACTCATCCATGAAACCAGTCTTCCATCGAGAAAGAATGCACCACCGATTGTGCTTTTCTGGTCATTTACATTACCTGCCCAATCAACATCTTTGTATACTTTTAAGTTGAAATCCTTGCTAAATGGATACCACGATCCATAATCAACAGTTCCCTTCAAATACCTAAGAATCCGCTTGACTGCAACCAAGTGGGATTCTCTTAGGTTTTTCTGGAACCTTGCGGTAATGCCAACTGCATGTGCAATATTTGGTCTGCTATGCACTACATAATGCAACTTACCAATCATTGATCGGTATTCCTTCTCATCAACCAATGTTGAGTCATCTTCTTTGGATAGTTTACAATCGGTCACCATTGGAGTACCAACCGGTTTGCTATCTTCCATGCCAAAGGTCTTCAACACCTCTTTGACATACTTGGATAGAGTGATAAAGATTCCATCTTTCATCTGTTGGATCTGCAGTCCAATGAAGAACTTAATCTCCCCTATGAGTGACATCTCAAACTCTTTCTTCATCTCATCTGCAAACTCATGACTCATCTTGTCATCTCCACCAAAGATAATGTCATCAACGAATGCCTCACAGATCAAGATCTGATCTCCTTCAGACTTCAAGTAGATATTGCTATCTTCACTTGTTCTCTCAAATCCAATCTTCACAAGATGGGAATGCAGATGCTCATACCAAGCTCCAGGTGCCTGCTTTAGACCATATAAGGCTTTATGTAGCCTACATACCATGTAACTGTCTTTAGATAGGGAAAACCCATCTGGTTGCTCTATATACACCTCCTCTTCAAGTACACCATTTAGGAATGCATATTTTACATCCATTTGATATACTTTGAAACCTTTAAAAGCTGCATATGCAAGAAGCATACGAACTCCTTCCAATCTGGCTACAGGAGCAAAGGTTTCTCCATAGTCTTCTCCTTCTTCTTGGGCATATCCTTTGCACACCAATTTGGCTTTGTTCCTAATCACTGTGCCATCCTCATTCAACTTATTTCTGAAGACCCATTTGGTACCAATGACATTTTTATGCTTCGGTCTGGGTACCAAAGACCATGTACCATTTTTCTCTATATGGTCAAGTTTCTCTTCCATTGCCTTGATCCAATCTTCATCTTTATGTGCCTCTTTGAATGATTTGGGCTCAAATTCAGAGATCATACATGAGTTTTCTCTGACCTTTCTTCTTGTAAGGATTCCTGCATCCTTATCTCCTATGATCTGCTTAGGATAATGATTCAGCTTGACATACCGAGGAATGGTCTTGATAGATTCCTCTTGCTTTTCTTCTTCATCCTCATCTCCATCAGTATCAACATCTACATCTACCGGTGTAGGAACACTATTACTGGTACTTGGTTGACTGACAACCGGTTCCCAGAAGGTTACAATCGGTTCATTTACCACTCGCTTACTGTCGGTTTCCTCAGTTTTCTCAGAGGTTTCATCAACTCTTACATTGATGCTTTCCATGATTCTCTGAGTCCTATTATTGAAACACTTGAGAGCTTTGCTCTTGGTGGAATACCCTAGGAATATTCTCTCATCACATTTCGCATCAAATTTGCTCTGGTGTTCACTCCTCTTGATGTAACATTTGCTACCAAACACTCTAAAGTAGCTAACCATAGGTGTTTTACCGGTCTAATACTCATAAGGAGTTTTATCCTTACCTTTCTTGATGAGTACTCGGTTCATTGTGTAGGCTGTAGTGCTCACCGCTTCTCTCCAAAAGGTGTGAGTTACCTTTCCTTGAATCAACATGGTTCTAGCTGCTACAACCATAGTCTGGTTATTCCTCTCTACTAGGCCATTCTGCTATGGAGTCCGGTGGGCAGACAGTTGCCTCTTGATGACATGTTCTTCACAGTACTTGTTGAATTCACCGGAAGTGAATTCCCCTCCTTGATCAGTTCTCAGGCACTTGATCCTTTTACTGCTTTCCTTCTCCACTAATGCTCTGAAAGCTTTGAACTTTACAAAGGCTTCAGAATTATCTTTCAAGAATGTGACCCACATCATTCTTGAGCAGTCATTAGTGAGAATCATGAAGTACCTATCACCCTGCACACTTCTAGTTTTCATAGGACCACACAAATCAGTATGCACAAGATCAAGCAAATTGTCAGTAGTGAAAGGTTTACCTTTGAAGGTTGAGGAAGCCATTTTCCCCAATTGACACTCTCTGCACAAGGTATTATCCAGTTTGCTTAGCACCGACAACCCTCTAACTGCCTTGATCTTACTAGCCTTCACAATGCTATCAAAGTTTACATGGCAGAGTCTCTTATGCCATATCCAACTATCATCAAATTTAGCTGTACGACATGTATTTATATTTGCATTCAGTTGAAATAGGTTACATTTGGTCTGCATGCTAGTGGCCACCAATTCACCATTCTTTCCTTTGATTCTGCACACTCCATTCTTGAATTCTAGAGTGAGACCATTGTCGTTCAGCTGGGCAACACTCAAAAGGTTGTGTTTGAGACCATCAACCTAGTACACATTGTCAACACTACTCTTTCTATTTAGAGAGATGGACCCTCTGCCTTTGACCATGCATGGTGCATCATTGCCAAAGCGAACCACACCACCATCATACTCTTCCAAGGATAGAAACTTGCTCCAATCACCAGTCATATGGTGAGAACAACCACTGTCAATAATCCACTCATTGAAATTATCAAACCAGGAGACAAGAGCCTTCTTGTCTGACACATCTTCCTTGATAGCAACAAACACAATATCTTCATTTTCTTCATCTTCTGATTCCTCATCTGTGACACCTTCATCAACTACCACAAAATAGTTTCTTCAATTTCCTCCTTTGAATTTCTTGAACCTTTCTGGTTTGTCCTTGTTGTTGCCATTAGGAAAGTTTACAGCAATATGTCCTATCCGGTTACAAGAAAAGCATTTCAAAGGAAGCTTACCTCTATATTTGCCAGTTCTTTTAGGAAGTTTCTTGGCAAGGAGAGCTTCAAATGCCATCAGAATCTCCTCATCATCCATTTCTCTGCTCTGTCTTGGTTCACCACTGGTGCTCGCTTCTTTTCCTTTTCTGGATGGTACAATAGAAGCTTTAAAAGCTGATTCAGTCTTTTGAATACTGCCATCAAAACTATTTAGCTCATAGGTTGTCAACTTTGCAATGATTGAGTCTAGGGATACCTTAGTCTTGTCTATTGATCTCAGCTCTTGAATAGAAGCAACCCTTATTGCATAGACCGGTAATAAGGATATCAGGACTTTGCTTACCATAGTGGAATCTTCCATTTTACCACCTGCACTCTTGATATCTCCAACAACGGTTTTGATTCTTATTCCATACTGTTGAATGGTCTCACCTTCAACCATCCGCATGTCTTCAAACTTTCGTCTAAGGCTTTCTTCCTTAGCTTGTTTTACATGCTCATCACCACCATAGATATTTTCAAGAGTATCCCATACCTCTTTGGGATTTACTTTATCTTGAACATCAATAAACTCAATGGCAGATAAACTACTAGTTAGGGCTTCCATGACTTGCCCATTCTCCTGCATCTCTCTCTTTTGGTCATCAGTGAGAGTATTGATAGCGGGAACATAGGCATTCTCAACATAGCTCTAGTGTTGAGCACCCATGCTTCTGATGTATATCTTCATTCTGTCTTTCCATATACTGAAATTTTCTCTGTTAAACTTTGGACCTTCCCTCTTCATCATTAGATTGGGATCTTTACCTCAAGCGGTTAAGCTTATGACACAGAGGACCTGAAGGATGCTCTGATACCAATTGATAACTCAAAGATGAATGAATAGTACCAAACCGGTACTGAGGGGGGGGGGGGTGAATCAGTATAGACAAAAACACACTCTTAAACCAGTTTGTCAGCAGACACTATGCATTGACAAACAAACAGTAACACCGATCCTTAAATAGAGTACAACCGGCAAAACCTAGAATAACTGAGACAAGCATAAACTGGTTGACACTTATCTTCTCATACAATCTAACACTTCATTTCCATTTCACCCTTATGCATGAACATGTAATCTACCATCAAAGATATACATATGAGAAACTAGATCAACATGATTCACCACTTGACAGAAAACAACAAAGCATCACATGAAGAAGACATCACACATGACACACATATTTTTCACGTGGAAACCCAACTGGGAAAAACCACATTGGGGATGAATACCCACAAGCTTATTTTTGAACTCTTTAGAAGTCCACTCTGTTAGGAGCCTTGTTCGGTTAAAGACTGATACAATAGGTTAGGAACCGATCCTATTAGGGATCACCCGGTTAAGGGATGGCTAGAATACCCGGTTAAGGGTTAAGCCCTGTTAAAGGTTACCTTGTTAGAGGATTTCAAGAACTCAATGGTTTTGAGTCACCCTGTTAAAGGATTTATAGCAAGCCGGTGAAAGCTGCCCTGTTAAGGGATTTTCCAACTATTGAGGTGGTTAGAGATCAATAGGTATTACAATGATCTGGTAACAACACTCAATGCCAATGCAGATCTGCTTAAGCTCCTCTTCACCTTCTGCACTTACACTTTGCAGGTATCACTTCTCTCCTCTAGTCTAGCAAGAATCACGTATCTCTTCTCTTGGATACACACACACAACTTTTTCCAACAACCTTAGAAAGAATCACAACATCGACCTCATAGGAGAACAGATAGGTCGGTAGCATAAACCCTAAACCCTAAACCTGTTAGGTTAAGGAATTCAAATGGTTCAATCCTGACTGTTGAGCACACTGCATTAAAATCAACAGTCTTGATCCAATCTCAAGACATTCTCCATCGTTCGTTTTCCACCGATTTCATGGTGGCTGATAACCTATCACACGTTATCACCGTTTACAGACTTCGCACATTCCCAAGGTAGATAGGAATAGTCTCCTTCATGCAAGATCCTTCACGCACACAAGGCTTACATGGCAACATGATCTATTCTTCATTATCATGCTAGCTCATCACACAAAGTCACCGGTTGAGCCACACAGGCTTGAAGCACTCCAACCAGAAACTTTGTAGTTGAGACTACCAACCGGTAGTCATACAACACTTCCATGTGCTGGTTCCCATAACCATATGCCAGTTCACCTTGAACAAACACACCGCTTCACTTTGGCACAAATTCTGGTTCAGAGTGTTATACCGATTCTCTTCTCTTCTTCATATTGACATCAATGACAACACATAATGTCATTATGTTCTCATACTGGTTCACATAATGCCAATAGTTTTTGGAGATTTTGTTGATTTAGTGATGTTCTTCATGTTATGTGGTTTTCCTGGTGGTATAGCGTGTTGCGGTTGATCCTGGCGTGATTACCAGTGGTGATGAGTGTTGAGAAATTTGATTTAGGTCCATGTTATGTCATTTATATTATTATATTGGTCCGGTGGTCGATCTTTGTATCGTGTGATGTAATCTTGTAATTATATCAACAAACCTTGTTGTCAAGGTTGATTATTTGTATAAATAGGTGATATTGTCATGTAATTTAGGTATCAAGGTTGTGTCTGCATTGTCAGATAGTGGTGTATGTGCAAAAAAGGATTCAGATTTAGGTGAGGTGTATTGAGAAGAGATTGGTGTTGTAGGGAAGACAATTGTGCTTAACCGGAACTGACATTAGTCATTAGCAGATGCTATTATTGCAGTTCATTCCTTCCGGATTGTAGTCTGAATCTTGTTGTAAGTCAGTGAGACTTCCCTAAGGGTTGTAGCCTTTCGGGTTATTGTATCTTGAGCTGTAAGCTCTAGGAAGTGTGCCTGAATGCTGGTGCATTCCCCATTGTAATATTTTTACATACTACTGCACATTATCATCTTATTGTGGGTGGGTTCCCACCATGGTTTTTCCCTTAATCGAGTTTTCCACGTCAAAATCTTGGTATTGTGTGTTGTGTTATCAAATTGCCTATCTTTGTTGTTGCTGAATTTTATCAAATTTATATTTGTGGTTAAGTTTAATAATTTAGTGAAAACTGATTTACCCCCCCTCTCAGATTTTCCTTCATTGTTGTTGCCAACAATTGGTATCAGAGCTAGATCCTCTGGAAGAAACTTAATCACTTGAGGAGATCTAGGATGTCAACTGGAGGTGTTATCTTCAAGAAGGAGAGTCCAAGATTTGATGGAAGTAACTATGCTATATGGAAGAACCGGATGGAGGTGCACTTGAGATGTCTTGGAGAAGATTATTGGAAGATTATAAAGAATTCCTACTTTGTTCCTCCGAATGGACTGGTTACTGAATATGAGATCAAGGAAGATAAACATAATACTAGAGCTAAGGAAGCATTGTTGAGTGCCATGACTGATTTAGAGATGATTAATGTAATGGGACTTCAGACTGCACATGAGATCTGAGAGAAGCTTGAGACCTTGTATGAAGGAGATAAACAAGTAAAAGTTGCTAAGTTGTAGAGTTTGAAAGGGAAATATGAGTTGCTGAAGATGGGAGAAGATGAGAACATAAACACCTTTATGGATAAGGCGAATGAACTTGTCCTAGGTATCAAATGTGCCAGTGGAACCCTTGAAGAAGATGAAAATGTTGCTAAGGTGCTGAGATCATTGCCTCCTGCTTACAAACATAAGGTAGCTGCTATTGATGAGATTCAGAGTGTGACTACAGTGACAAGAGATATGTTGGTTGGAAAGCTTGCTGCATTTGAACTGAACGAGTTTGGTGAATCACATGGAAATTTTGAGATAGAATTTAGAGCATCTATATCTGGAAAATAGAAGTATGATCCTGATGAATGCATAATATCCAGATATGAAAGAGAGAAAAGAGAGATGGAAGAGAAAGAAAGAGAATTGGATGAGCTTGAAGCATTGATTGCCCAAAGATTGCTTAAGGGAGCTGGTAAGCATGATGGAAAATTACCTTTGAAATGTTTCTCTTCCAATAAGATAGGACATTTTGCTTCTAGGTGCACAGAGAGAATGACTAAGTATGATAGGCATGATAAATTTGATAAGCATGATAGGAATGATAGATATGAGATGCATGAGAATAATGATAAGCCTTATAAGTCTAACCGAAAGTATAAGCATTATAAGAACTGCTATTATACTGCTGATGAAGGTGTAATAGATGAAGAATCAGAAGGAGATGGAGTTGTGTTTATTGCTTTCAAAGAAGATGGACTGGTACCTGTTGATTCCACAAGCTGTACTATTGAGGAGAAATATTTAGCTGCTAAAGTTGAAGAGAAAGATGAATGAGTGATTGATAGCAGTTGTTCACATAATATGACCGGTGATAAAAGCAAACTTATGAGTATGGAAAGATATAATGGTGGAATAGTAAGATTTGGAGATGACAAATTCTGTGTGATCCGTGGTAGAGGTTCTATTTCATTTGATGGTAAGCATAACACTGATGGTGTCTTGTATGTTGAAGGTTTGAAACATAATCTTTTAAGTGTTGGATAGAAGGTTGACAAAGGTTATGATTTGCAATTCAAGAATGGAAAATGCAAGATCGTAAATGCCTCTGATATAGAGATTGCATCTGGAACTAAGACTGAAGGTAATATCTTTCATTTGAATGCTAGTGAGAAAATTTGTTTGATTGCTTAGATTGATAAAAGTTGGTTGTGGCATAGGAGGATGTGTCATGCTAATTTTGATTTAATGATTAAGATCAGTTCTACACAAGCTGTTAGAGATTTGCCTAAAATTGTTAAGCCTGCTAATCCGGTATGTAAGAAATGTCAAATGGGTAAGCAAACAAGAATTTCTTTCAAGAGAAAATAGTATACATCTGATGGATTGCTAGATCTTGTGTACGCTGACCTATGTGGACCTACAAACATTAGAAGTGTGCAGGGTGACATATACTTTATGTTACTAATTGATGATTATTCCAGGATGATGTGGGTTATCTTTTTGAAAGAAAAATAAAAAGCATTAGATAAATTCCAGATATTCAAAGCAAAGGTTGAGACAGAGACAAGACTGAATGTGAAATGTTTGAGATATGAAAGAGGAGGAGAATTATGTTCTAGTGAGTTTGATTCGTTCTGTGAGAAGCATGTGATTACAAGAAAATTATCTGCTCCTAGAACCCCTCAATAGAATGGAGTTATTGAAAGGAAGAACATTACTGTTTTGGATGCTGCAAGAACTATGCTGATTGAAGGAAATGTTCCAAAGATCTATTGGAGAGAAGATATTATCACTGTTGTTTACACATTCAACGAAGTTCATACAAAAGGTTATATCGGTAAGACTCCTTATGAGCTATGGTTTGGTCATGTTCCTACAGTGAGATATTTTAGAATTTTTGGTAGCAAGTGTTATATCAAGAGAGATGAGGATATAGGAAAGTTTGATGCAAGAAGTGATGAAGGAATTTTGCTGGGATATTGAACAAAGAGCAAAGCCTACTAGTGTTACAATAAGAGATTGAGAAAGATACTGAAAAGTGAAAATGTGAAGGTTGATGAGAACCTTGAAAAGGAGATTAGAGCATGTGGATATGATGATGGTCAGCATGTTGTTCTATCACCTATTCAAATTAAATAATTGAAGTAGAATGATTCGGTAGAGACTGTTAATCTGGATATTGCTGCTGTCGATGAAGAGGTGCAGGAACCTGGAAAATCAGAATAATCAGAAGACTTTGAGGTATGTAAGATTGAATCATTCTGAAAATCAAATTAATTGTGGTGACAAGAAGAAGGCTAGTTGCTGAAGAAGTATATTTGATTTCTAAAATTGAACCTAAAGATGTTGTTGAAGCTTGCAAAGATGAAAATTAGATGAGAGCTATGGAAGAAGAATTAGATAAAATTGAAAAGAATAGCACATGGGAACTTGTGCCTAGACCTAAAGATAAGAATGTGATTGGTACTAATTGGGTATTTAGGAATAAATTGAATGAAGCCGGTGAAGTTGCTAGAAATAGAGAAAGATTGGTATGCAAAAGATATTCACAGAAAAAAAGAATTGATTATGAGGAGACTTTTGCTCCAGTAGCTAGACTTGAAGCTGTTAGACTATTGCTTGCATATGCTGCCTATAAAGATTTCAAGGTCTTTCAGATGGATTTCAAGTCCATTTTTTTGAATGGTGATCTTGAGGAAGAAGTCTACATTGAGCAACCTGATGGATTTTCATTATCAGATGATGGAGACATGGTATACAAATTGAAGAAGGCTCTTTATGGATTGAAACAAACCCCTAGAGCCTGGTATACAATATTGGATAAGTATTTGCTGAAATTAGGATTTAATAAAGGTACTGCTAACAGTAATCTGTATTTTAAGATTGAGAATTATAACATTTTGATTGTTGAAGTCTTTGTTGATTGTTGAAGTCTTTGTTGATGATATTATCTTTGGAGGAGATGATAACTTGAGTATGAAGTTTTTCGGTGATATGCATAAAGAATTTGAGATGTCTATAATAGGAGAAATGAAATTTTTCTTAGGTTTGCATATTTCACAGAATGGAAAATGTATTTTCATATCTTAAAATAAATATGTGAAGGAATTGCTGAAGAAGTTTGGATTAGACGACTCCAAACAAGTTGGAACTCCTATGCTGACTGGCTGCAAATTATCTCAAAATGATGAATCTTCAAAAGCTAATCAGACCTTGTATAGATCTATAGTTAGTGGATTGCTATATCTTACTTAGACTAGACCTGACATTATGCAAGCTGTGTGCATGGTTGCTAGATATCAAGCTGATCCGAAAGAGAGTCACGTCACTGTTGTAAAGAGGATATTTAGATACTTGAAAGAGACTGTGGATTATGGTTTGTGGTATCTAAGGAATGATGATTTCATGTTATGTGCGTACAATGATGTTGATTGGGCTGGTGATGCTGATGAATGGAAGAGTACCTTCGGTGGTGCATTCTTTTTGGGTAAGAAATTGGTTTCATGGGAAAGTAAGAAACAAGATTCAGTATCCTTATCTACTACTGAAGCTGAGTACATTGCTGCTGCTAGTAACTGCACTCAGGTAGTTTGGATGAAGCAAATATTGAAGGATATCAGAGTTATCTATGATGAGCCTACTGTCATATATTGTGATAATTCCAAAACTATTAATATGTCAAAGAATCCGGTGAAACATTCAAAGACTAAACACGTATCGATCAAATATCATTTCTTGAGAGAAAAAGTTAGTGAAGAGGAAGTTTTGCCCATTTGAGAGACAAGTTGGGGGTATCCACTCCTCATGTTGAGAACTAGATGCACTGAGTTGCATCAATCCGCTAGACTTCACATTCTTATCTCTTTGTCCATATTGATGAGTTGGTGCTGCTCCTCTGGTGGATTAGTCTGTTGGATTGGTTATCTATTTTTGGGGGAGAGAGTCATGATTTTCTTATCTAAGGGGGAGAGTTTGGTTTTCTATTTTCAGAATCTTTGGCATTGCTGTCAAAGGGGGAGAGAAGCATGTGAAAAACTGTTCTATCTGCTTGATCTTAGGGGGAGTTTGTTGGAGATATTTTCTTTTTTTGCATTGATTGATTTTCACATTCATATGTTTCCATCTATGCCAAAAGGGGGAGATTGTTGGACATTGTTGATGCTATGATATGTTGTTGTCATTGATGTCAACATATTCCTATGATTTATTATTCCAGTGTTTGCAGATTGGTTTATTAGGATCATGGTTTGGCGTATGGATTATTTATAGTGTCATTATATCTTTCTGTATTGGTTTTGGTGATTCAGAAAGCTTAATTGATCATATCATATGATCCAGTTTGCAGTTTGTTTTTCTGATCAATGCTTTGGAGAGTTTAGTATTTTGTTTGGTATATTCTAGTGTGATCAGATCTTGAGCTAAGATTTTGGGAGATTTTTTGGGATGGTCTCGTGTATCTTCATTTCAAATGGTTCATGATTTGGTACTCCGCAAGTTATCTTTCTCCGTGACAGTTTTTATTGTTTGAGTGTTCTTGAAGTTCAGAGGTTGATCGATGAAGATTTGATAAGTGGTGATGGTGTAGATTTTAATGATGATTCTAATGTTCTTGTTGGTGTTTCCTAATTGTGTTCTTGATGATCCACATTGATCTTTGTGCTAGTTTTTGGTGATTTTGCTGATTCGATGATGTTCTTCGTGTTATGCAGTTTTCCTAGTGGTATAACATGTTGCGGTTGATCTTGGCGTGATTACCAGTGGTGATGAGCATTTAGAAATTTGATTTAGGTCCATGTTATGTCATGTATATCATTATATTGGCTCGGTGGTCGATCTTTGTATCATGTGATGTAATCTTGTAATTATGAGTTGAGGGTTCAACCGACCTTGTTGTCAAGGTTGATGATTTGTATAAATAGGTGATATTGTCATGTAATTTAGGTATCAAGGTTTTTTTTGTATTATCAAAGAGTGGTGCATGTGCGAATAAGGATTCATCTTTTGGTGAGGTGTATTGAGAAGAGATTGGTGTTGCAGGGTAGACAATTGTGCTTAACTGGAACTGACATCAGGTATTAGCATATGCTATTATTGCAGTTCATTCCTTCCAAATTGTAGTCTGAATCTTATTGTAAATCAATGAGACTTCCTTGAGGGTTGTAGCCTTTTGGGTTATTGTATCTTGAGCTATAAGCTCTAGGCAGTGTGCCTGAATGCTGATGGATTCCCCATAACAATATTTTCACATACTACTGCAAAGTATCATCTTATTGTGGGTAGGTTCCCACTATGTTTTTTCCCTTAACCAGGCTTTCCACGTCACAATCTTGGTGTTGTGTTATCAATTTTCCTATCTTTGTTGTTGCTGCAGTTTATCAGATTTATATTTGTGGTTAAGTTTAATAATCCGGTGAAAACTGATTCACCCTCCTCTCAATTTTCCTTCATTGTTGTTGCCAACAATGAGGTCTTGGTTTTTCGAACTCACTTGATGATTTAGCTGTCAGTGGTGCTTGACTCTCACTACCACATCCACATGATGTCTCAAAGGCTCCCTCAGCACCATCTCATCCACTGCTCTCAAAGCTCTAGAATGCACAAGGTAAATGTAAAGAGCTCTAAATTCTCTCTTATTTCTCTCTCGTGTAGGATAAAAGTGAGTAGTAAATATGCTAATATAGAGCTTTCTAATGCCTTATTTTTCACCGTCTTGGTCCCTATGGGACCAATTCTCTCCCTAATTCTTCCCATGGTCTCCATTTTGGGTGTCATTTTCACCTGTCAATTCCATTTCTTTCCTCCTTTCCTCCTGTTCGTTGGGGGCAACCTTCATGTCAAGACATCGCTCAAGTCTCTGCTTCCTATGCACCCTCTTGAGGGGGCATCACTAGCTCGTCCTTCCTCTATAAAGTTAGCTTGAGGCATTTTTATCACTCCCTTTTCTTCGAGTCACTGGTGTCTTATTGTCTTTGCACCAACACTATTCTAGCACCACTACAAAGAGGGGCAAAATGTAGACACTTAAATTTGATTTATTTGATTAATTGAATTTAGCTATCTCAAATGCTTTTAAGTTAAATAATTACACATTATTTAATTAATTAGTGTTCCACCCTTCTATCTAATTAATTTTATTAAGTATGCTATAGTCATCTTTTAATTAATTATATGATAATAATAAATCATATAATTAATTAAATTTTATCCATTCTTCTATTAAATAAATCAAATGCATAAATTGATTATTTAATTCACTTTCATCCTTTTCCTCTCGTTCCATAATGGAATTAATTAATTAAATTAATTTCATTCCGCCACATGTCTCCTAACCTAAACCCCTCATCTAACCCTTCATCTAAGCTAACCCATTACCTATCCCTTCAAACCAACCCTGTCCTTTCTAACCTCCCCCTCACATGTGTGCGCACATTCCCAATATTCTTAATATTTAGAAAAATGATACTTTATTTGGGTGTTTCTCTCCCAAATAGACATGTGTCATTGGGGACACTTGTCATTCCTCTCCATGACACTTGCCCTTGTCAAGGACACTTATCACCCTTCGCTTAGCCACTTGTCCTCTTTTAGGATAAGTGTGGAATCTCAGTTCACATGGCATCTTGAGGATTGCCACTTGTCCTCTTTGAGGATAAGTGTCTTCTTTTCAAGACTCTTTACGTCCCATCCTTGCCTATTTAATCCCTCTGCGTTCTTTGCAATTCATCCACTTTCATGCAACCATATCATTGTAATGTCATTTTGATTACTCATACCACTTTCATTTGCAACCACATCAATCCATCATTCACATCCATCTTAGCCTAATTTGCACATTCATCATCATGGAGCACATCTAGCACCCTTGAAAGCACAAGATCAAGCACAAATCAAACCAAAGGACAACCAAATCAAGGAAATGGAGCTTGAGTCTTTATTGTTTTCATTAATTATGCTTCATTAATTTCCTTTTTAGCATCCTATCTTGAGTGTTTGCTTAATTTGGGTTTCCTTAGGTTGTTGTCTTTGCTATTTCAATCTTTTTGCTTTGGCACTCACATTTTTACTCACACAATCGCCAAGCTAAGATCAAAGGAATTCATCTAAAATTTATAAGAATTCATGAACTATTATGATGCAGTTTTAACATCAATAACATCTTTATGGATTGACCAACCATCCTAAGCTTAAATTAAATCATCAAGTACCCTAACCCACTAAAAGGAATGAGTATCATCAATTGAGTTTCTCTTAATGATATGCACAATTTCTTCTTATGTGCATGCCTAGAAATGACACAAGCAAACACAAAAATGGTGACTATTAGAAAAAATCGATGAGCATATGTTTAGACCCTTGAAAGACATCCTCATTCCTTTATGGATTGACCAACCATCCTAATATTAAATTAAATCATCAAGTACCCTAACCCACTAAAAGGAATGAGTATCATCAATTGAGTTTCTCTTAATGATACACACAATTTCTTCTTATGTGCATGCCTACAAATGACACAAGCAAACACAAAAATGGTGACTGTTAGAAAAAGTTGATGAGCATATGTTTAGACCCTTGAAAGGAATCCTCATTCCTTGCAATCTAGAAAAACCAAAGAACTTGTGAAGACATGACTAACTATAACTTGTACAAAACATATCCATAATTAAAAAAAAAAATATTATGCCAACTAATACTAGGTTTACTAGCCACGAAAACCTAAATAAGCAAAAAAAATTGTCAAAACAACTTAGAAAAAGATCAATAAAAAAATATATTGGTAATGGACTCAACTTTTTTACAAACTAACAAAATTTAGACTTAGAATCTGGCATAATCACACCAATAACAAGTTCACTAAAAAGCGTCAATCACCTAAAAAAATATTTCTTTACCTTAATTAGATTAGACCAAATCCTCAAGATCATTAACACACCGAATAATATCATCTTTTAAACTACTCCTCAATAAAGGATACTAAGATATATAAATACTCGAGACTAATATCCAAGGGCTTCTTACTCTTGAGCAAACTAATAGAATCTCACAAATTATCATTCTAAATAACAACTTGTAAGAGCCCTCAAGACCAAATCTTTTTAACACTCTATATGTCATTTTTCATTATGTTGAAATATCAAAAATTTCATTCCAACAATTTATCACTTTCAAGGATGTCATTAATATATGTGCCAAGAGATAAAAAAAAACAATATCTAATAGATCAACAAGGATTTTTTGCCACGTAAAAGACCTAAAGTGTGAAACTTTATATTTAGAAATAAATAAAATTCCATGACATTTCTTTAGCTCTTTTACAAAAAGTTATACCTTCTAAATAGAGAAAAAACTAGAAGATTTAAAAGGTTTAATTATGAACTTTCCAAGAAGAATGTTTCACAAATATAATTCATTCCATTTAAGTTTGTCTTAGTCACATGATTAGCCAAATCGTGCCTAATATAATTGCCTCAAAGTATCATTACCAACTAAAACTTTTATAATCCACTTAAAAGCAAGAGAAACCCCATGAATAAAAATATCTTTTGACTCCATGCCTCTCAAAACCCTAGGAGCCACATGTTGAGCCCAAGAAATAACATCTATTCTTATTACCTATACCATTACACCCAAGAAAGTTTTTAGTAAAACTATTCATTTGTTTAATATGAGAGAAAGCAACAAGCCAACAAGAAGAAATTTAAATGGTATAAGATGAGAACAATTTAAAACAAGAGACACAAAGCATCATGTTCCTACCATTAGTTTATTAGTTTACAATAGATGAAAGAATAGATGAAGATAGAGGGGGAGAGGGAGAGAGAGAAATAGATAGAGAGATCGAGAGAGGTAGAGGGAGAGTTAAACATAAAAATAGAGAGATACAAATGCCAATAATTAGAAAGTATAGAGATGTAGATGGAAATAGATTACTTAAAAGTTACTTGTTTTATATATAATTTTTTTTTTGTATTAAGTATCATAGAATCACAAAGTTCATTTACCAATGGAAGACCAAGAGTCACAACTTAGAATTCTACACAAAGGTGTCCCTCATGGGAGTTGAACTTGGGTCTCCACATTGAGAACTCAATGTTTTAACCAACTAAGCTCAATCCCTTGGACTATATAATTTATTTTAAAAATATTATGTTTATTATTAAATATTAAAATTTTGACATCTAAATGATTGTCAAATTTAAAATTAATAAAAAAATTGTCAACACATTTATGTCTATATGCCTCTTGACATTAATTATATATTTTAATTGTTTTCTATATATAAATTATTTTTTATTATTATCTTTTATATTATTTAATTACCAATTAATTTATCTAAATTTAATTGACATTTATAAATTTTATTTTTTAAAATATTTTTTATATCTAAATTTAATTGAAATTATAAATTATGTTTTCAAATAATAATTTATTATTTATTCATTATACTTTTTAATGTAAAAATTCAAATTTTTTTTTCTTAAAAACTAATAACAACTCTAAATAAATTTAATACAACCTATAACAATAAAAAAAATAATTATATAAATAAAAAATAAACTCTTAAACTTAGTTGAATCATAATACCAAAATAATAACAAGAGCTGTGAGACAGCATGAGTCCCTGCCTTTAGCTAAAAACATGCTAGCAATGAGTGAAGTGTTGAGAACAATTAAGTAGTTGTTTATCTAGCAATAGTAAATTGATAACAAAGAACTAATATAAAATTTTCATCTTTAATTCTAAAGTTAAGTATATCTATCTCCCCGTTTATTTATTTTTATTTTTCAATTATCTATGCAAATATTTATTTCTAAATTACTTATTTTTTAATTCATTATATTTATTTACTTAACCAAAATATCAAAAAAACAATAAAAAACCTTACCTTTTCTTTTTTAAATTTTCAGAACATTAGATTTCTAGATTAAATACAAACATTTTGATGAAATTCTACTTATACATTTGTAAGACATTTTTTAAAATAAAGAAATTATTATTTTTAAATAATTGAATCATATATTTCTTAAATAATAAATATTTTCATAATATTTAAATAATACAATTCCACTCTCATACAAATACTAGCTAAATAGTCTTAAATTTAGTTTCCTTTATTGCACCCATAACTTTTTAAGGAAGTTTTGCATAATGCCAAGGAAAGAATGCGATAAAAATATTTTAATTTTAATTGCAAAAGATTCGCTCAAAGAAAATAACATTAATAAAATTATCATCATTCATTTAACATGAATGGTAAACCAGATAATGGTAAACCAGATAATGGTTTACCATTTTAACTTTCTGCCAATGACAAATAAAAAAATTAATAATTTTTAAAATAGTTTAATAAGAACAAAAATGAAACTTTGATATAAGATTAAATTTTTCATTTTGCACAGTTATCAAAGCATACTAATGTTGGAGATGAAAATATTAGTTCCCTTAAGGCAGGGACTAAAAATGGAGTATGTTTATATCATTTTATTTATTTTATAATATTATATGTTAACAAAATTATAGTTCATAATAAAAAATTAAATTTTGAAAAGTATAAGAATATAAATTATTGATATTATAAATAATAATAACATTTAAATTCAATATTGACAAATAATTTTTTATTATAAAATTGAACATACATACAGTTAAATTCTTAAATAAATTAAATTTAAAAAATGAAAACCGTCATTCAAGTAAAAAATTAAAAATAAAATAAACTATTTTAAAGTTGATACATTTAAATTTTAACTTTTACATTAAAAATTACAAGTAAAATCATAGTAAAAAAGCTAAAAATACAAAGAAACATATTAACAAGGTTTAAAAAAAATAATTTTGTTTAGATAATCTCAAATATTATTTAAGTTTTTCTAAATTTTATAATCAACGTTTTATTAAAAAAAATATATAATAATTAATATTAGTTTTTTTAAAATATAATAATAATTTAAATTTTTAGTGCTACTTAAATTAATACAAAAAATTGAATTAATAGAAGATCAAAATTTAAAATCAATGATAATGAAAACAAACTAAAATTATTTAATATTTCTATTTCAATTTTCTAAGTTTTTTTATCTAAATTATTTTATATAGTTAATATCATTAGTGTATGTTAAATTTGTTAATAAAGTTCAATTTTTTTATTAATGATAAATAAATTTTGTGTTATAAAGAAATATCATATAGTAATTTGTGAGAAATAGAAGTAATGATTTGTTTGACATTTGTATTCATGTTACTAATTCTATTCAAAGGGTATTTGTTTCTAATCACTACATCTACTATGTAATATTCTGGCTTTGGATGGCAATTTTTACACATCAACTTGTTCAATAATAGAAGATAAATTTGGACAAGTAAAAGTGAAATAATTATATACTTTTTGAAAATAATAGTAAAAAACATTAAGAACCATCTTTCAAATAAATGTGATGAATGAAATAAAGACTTTAAGAAATTATGAACTTTCCATATCAATTCATTAAATTTTTTTAACTACTCTGAATTTCTCACAAAATTATAAGAAGAATTAATATAAAAAATTTTAAAAAAATTCTACAATTTTAAAATTATTTTAATAAAAGTTAAAAAATTATAATTAATATAAAAATGTTTTTTTATTTTTAACATAATATATAATTTAATTAAATTTAATAATTTGTAAAAATATAAAATAAAATTGAAGTCTAATGGTAAAGGAATGTTTACTTTATAAATGATTGAAATGTATTTTTAAGGGAATTTTTTTTTAATAGGGCAGTATTTTCTTTTGGAAAATTTATTTTCAATATGGTTAAATATTTGACTATTATTAAAATTCAGTTATCCTTCAATATAGTAATGAATATCTCTTTAAATTCAGCTATCTCTTTTACTTCAGCCTTAAGCACATGTTCGTAAACAATCACATGGAAAATAATTTTACATACTACATGAAATCATAAAAAACAATATTACTGGAAGCAAAGGCAGTGAGAAAACTTAAAATGAAAGACTCATAAATGCGTATGTCCAATGTTGTCAATTTATGGTGTACAGTTAAAATTTTCTATAAGAGATTAGGAATTCATCTAATTTTTTGCCCTGTCACATTTGATTGGTCATCTCTTTTTAATTAAAAGAAAAACAAAAAAAACCCAGTAAAAAGTATACTAGCCAATAGAAAACTGTAAAAATGGAGAGAGAAATTGATATTAATAAATAAATCAGAGCAAACTATAGAATAACCTATAAGATAAATATTTAGCACAGTTTCCAAAGCAAAACTAATTGAAAGAGGTGAAAACATTAGTCTCCGCCTATAGATAGGCGGGACTAATAATAATAACAATCAATAGACATGACTATTCAAAAATGAATGTGTAGGTATATACATATAATAATAATAAAAAGATTCCTACCAAACTGAAACTTAAATGTGCTTTAGATTTTCAATGAAAAACGATATGAGTAAAATTTCCGGAATTACAAATGACTGCAGAAAATTGTATTAATTACGAAAAAGTTTCACTTTGTGATGGAAAATCGTGCCACTTTGATAGTGGGTGAATAAATTATAAAATTGTGTCAGTTTTGATAGGACAGATCTGGCATATTTAATAATGATTATGTCAGTTAAAAATTTAATGTTGTTGACATGTATGAAAATATGTTTTTTTTAAGAAAAATTGAATTATTTGCCCACATAAATTGACATGGACCAATCACATGATAAATAATTTTTGTTAAAAATTTTACATGTTAATTTTTGAAAATATAAAAATTTATTTTAATTTGAAAGATTTTAAAAAATGATTGGTTGACAAGGACAATTAATAATAATTATTTAAGCAATTTAAAAACATTATGAATGCATAAGTATGCCATGACAGGAACTAATAAATTTGAAACCTTATATCTATGGAAAGGAGATAACCCTACCACTTAGAAAATGTATTTCTTACTTTAACCAAAATCCATTCCCACATAGATTTCAAAGAAGGTGTTGGGTCTCAAATCAACAGATTGGATAGGTTCTAAGAAAATGCCAATTCCTATGATCAAACCCTCCAATTGACTTGGCCAACTTATAGAGCAAACCAATTCAGATTTTAACTCTCTCACTTCAGGCTCTGCAAGACTTAGGCGGGTATACCTATTCACCAGTTGTTTCCAATAACCAGTGCTTTTTATAGAAGATTTATTGTCTTAATCTGATATCTCCTGATCCTAAAATGGCATAGGTTCCTAGAATGGAGATATAGCAGATGAGTTCAAGATTGTTGTTGTAGAAGCTATTCGATCTATGTTTTCTAATTACTTCTGTTGCTTTAAAATAACAAATGATGAAATATAATGATGAGTGTAATCTGTAATTGACCAGTGCCTTCTTTGCTGTTTGGGCTACAGAGTCATTGCACTTTCTTTAGGACTTATGGTGCGAGCCTGTGAGACAGTTTTTTAATCCATCCCTTTATGGACCTGTCAGTTATTATTTCTTTTGAAACCAGTCAAATGCTTATATTGTAAGTTGATTGAATGAATTTAACCCTAGCTTTAAGGGACCAATCAATTAAGTTTTGCGAGGAACAATTACAATTCGCGAGCAAAACTTTTATTTCAACATTATAACATAAAGCATATCTTTAATTTCACGAATATGAACAACCTTTTCTCTTAGATAATATCATAGACGATTGCCAAAACAAAGTGAAATAATCCACAACACATACACAAAGAAAAAGAACAATTGATCATAATATGTATTCCATTATGGTTTGTATAACAGAAGACTTACAGGCTGTCACACCTTGCTGTCTTCCTTTTATCTATTATCGTCTCCCCCCTATTACAAAAACTATTCTCATATATATATGAGAACGAAAACTTTTCATGAAAAGACACGTCTTTTCAAAATGCTAATCGCTAGTTTGAACGTTTCTAACAAACTTAAGCAAAAAGAGATTAAGAATTCCTAAATGATGAATATAATCATCATCCTTGAAGGTTTTGATTCCAGTACTCTATTTCTTCAATTCTTCTCCTTGCGACAGATATTTGAATATCATCTAGTTGACGGTAGGGGCCATGTCCTTACTTCGATCTATTTCTGACAAAGCCCAATCTTTGACACTGATAAGCTCATTCCGCAAATCCTCCAGAGATATTACTCCTCCTTCTTTATAAACCAAGGGCATCCCAATAGGTTTCCCATCATCCAATTCCTTTAGATCTCTTCTCAACGTATCTTCAAGTTTAACATGATTTTCCATATACGCAGTCCCTTCAGTCTTTTCCTCTGGCGTCATTGTATCGACACTATTTAGTACTTCATGTAGTCGTGCTTTTAATCTCTCATGCTCTGTTAATGCCTTTATAGTTCCATTATATACCTTCCAATATGGTTCGACATGCGAAAGCATGGTGTTAAATCGATGTCCGATGATATCATTGACCAGTTTATCCATCTTTTGTTGGATACTATTTGCATGTTTGGTGGCTTTATCTGCTTGATACTTCCAGTACAGAGCATCAGAAACATCATCCAAGCTACGTCCTGTGGGGTATGAGGTGTATTCGCTTATGGGAGTCCCTGTCTCAAGTTGCATTGGATTTTTCATACAACCCCTTATATGTGACATTTTCTCGGACCAAAAATTCTGTCTGGTCCAGGTTTAATCTGGCAACATCCAAATTTAATTTAGCAGTGACCCTAGGGTCCGTCTTTCCAACCTGACGAACCATGAGGTGTCCAAAGGTTTCTTCAATATCCACAATGATAGGCCTCTTCCCCTTTGGATATAATGCCCATTGTAGGAGAGCCTTCTTGTCAGGATCATATCGAGAGCCTAGGAATAATTTGTCTATCTCCTGAGGCAACACCTGTTGATTCAAATCTTGCTTTTTCAGGAACCCGTCAAACAGAAGTGCTGAGTTTATATCCCAACCAGAAAAGATGATTACACCGGCCTCTTTTAGTAATCTTCTCCCTTTCTCAGGGGTCATATCTTTCATGAGGATATCGATTTCATCCTGCAATTTCTTCATCTGTTCTTCTTCTGGTCTTCCATCCATGCTTTGTTTAACATGTGCCCCTTTGTACTGGTACAAAAATGAAAGGAATTCCCTTGAAGAAGCAAATCCATCATCAGCAACAAAATCTTCATGTTCAGTCATTCTTATATCGACTACATCCTTAATGTTAATCTCACCAGTGTCCACATTCATCTCTGCTTCAAAACCAGGAGGATAATCTTCCCTAGGGGAATCAGCAGGGATACTACTAGCAGTTGATTTTGGTGACATGTGAGCCAATGGTTGACTATCCTTCTCAGTGTTGATAAAATGAAGGAATTGCAGGGGCACTCTATGCATGATCTCTTCTTCATGTTGAAGTAGCCTTTTAGCTACTTCCAGAGGATCTTGGAGGTTCCCAAGTAAATCTCCATCTATCATCCCCCTTGCCCTTTTCCATTTGTAGGCCTCCCAAGTCAATTTACTCTTTCCTCTCAAAACCCTGGCCTCCTCTCTTTCAAGATTTTTAATCAGGTCATCTGGCATTTTGGCCACATGTATTCCAGCTTTGAGTTTTTGTGACGCTCTGGCAGCTCTTATATACCCTTCAGGATCGAAGTTCTCTCTAGGTTCACCGAGAGTCATGCCATAGTAGTCTAACTTATTCTGTAGTAAATGATAGCTTTTTGAACTTTTAACAACAAAGTCAGAAAAAACCAATAAACCTGGAACGATGGACTGCTTACCGAAATCTGTAAGGTGTTTGGCACTGGCAATAGATAATTGTCTTACAATCTCCAGGCTAGCCACCCTATTTGGTACTGTAATTGGAAGCATGTGTGGTCTTCCTTCATACCCAAATACCCTGATTTCTATGTGATTATCGTGGCAATACCAATCACCCCAATTGTGATCAATTTGTGACTTCGGAGAGAAGTCCGTTGGCCTGAGGAATCTCTTAATTTCAGGGGACAGAGTATAATCTCTGTGTTGCCCAAAGGCCGCACTAAGAGGCTTCACAAAATATTCCTGAAAGTGCCAGTACTGGTTGTTCATGAACCTCTGGTCCCATGCAGAAACCCACAACTGAACTGGCTTCTTCAAACCATTCTTATCATAAGCTCTAATGCAGAAATCATCTGACCAGAAGTTGATCTCTTGTCCACAATAAAGAATAATATGAATTAATAAGGAGTACAATGAAAAATGTATGTTCACGATATCCCCTTTTAACTTCTCCAACCCATGGTTTAAGGCATCTGCAACATAAGTGGCATAATCAAATGACCTAGGGTCTTTTGATTGTAAATCAGCACACAAAACCATAACCCCAATATCCATGAGTGGATGAGCCTCTAGGCCTAATACTTGGGCTGCAACATAATATGTATACTTAAAATATGGATGGAAGTGGTTGACATCAAACGACACCTTGTCATCTTTGCTGAACGAAACAAATGCCCCACCCACTTTCGGCTGGTGAATAGGTAGTCTCCAAGTCCTGTAGATGTTTTCCAAGCTAAAGAATTCTTGTGACAGTTTCGGCATATCGATTCTCTCCTCCACTTCCCAATCTAAATCAAATACCATATCAATAGTTTGTTTGTTAATCACCACTAAGGGATTCCCTCTGTAATCGCATACGGTTTTGGTTCTCGGATTATAACAATCTACCAGAGCTTTCATTAATTCAACATCTACAAACACATTTGGGACTACCAATTTCCCTAAGTTCTTCTTCCATAGATTACTTATGGGCTCAGGAGCATCCCTTCTTTTGTAGCTAAATAGGAATAATTCATGTCCTCTGATTTCAGTCCAAATGTCTCCCAGATTTTCAAATCTATCCTCCGATCCTTCTTCTTTGCTTTTGATCTTTTTAGACCTTACACTAGATGTGGGACATTGGTCTAGCAAATCCTGAGTCAGAGCTCTCCCTTCCTTCTTTTGTCTTTTGGGCTTCTCTTCAGGGTTTAGTTCTTTTCCTTTCCTACTCTTTTTAGAAGAAGAAGAAGGAGGTTCCATGATTTCAGAAAATATGAGAGACAACACTTACTTGGAGAAATTCCCAGCTCTTCTGATTGTCGTTCACAAATTTCCACAAGTTCTTCGCAATTTTCAGTCTTTTGGCATTAATCTGGCTCCTATGAAAATTCGATCAGTTCAGCTGTAATCGTATGGGCAACTTGTGCACAGTTAATGTTCTACATCTACAATGGATACTCAAGTGTTTAAACTTAATTGCAGATGTGACATTCTTCACTTGGGTCTTTAACTCTTTCGCGGGAAGTACAGTTCGATCAAAATGATCGTGATTCAAGTTTTCGATGAAACCCTTGTCTTCGGCCGAGTGTTTTAATCTTTCATCGAAAGCCCATTCTCCTCGATATTACCTTTTCGGTGAGTAGCCCATGTCGAGAAGCCATTTTCAAGACTCACCGAAATCGTCTTTTCATCGACAAACTTTCTTTCGATAAGTCATTTGCAAGTTTCATCGAAATCGTATTTCGATGAGTTCTGTTCTTCGGTGAAAGTTCATGCAAGTTCATCGAAAGTCCTTTTCCTTCGATATCCTCTTTTATCGATAAAACACCTCTTTTCTTGTTCGACATTATGTTATCGATGAGATTTGCATTTCGATGAATGCTTTATGAGTTTCTTCGGTAGTTATATTTCTTCGAAATCACTTTTTGCCTATTGCTTTTTGTTTTCACTTTTCGATGAAACTTGGAGTATCGATGAGCAGTTTCCTGAATTTATTGAAGGTTACTTTTTGCCGAAAACACTTTTGCTTAGTGCTTTTCACGTCATACTTTATTTCGATGAAAGCACTCTTTCGATGAAACTTCTTTTGAAATGCTCGATACAATTCAATTGGCCGAAAAGTCTTTTAGTCTTCAAGCCTAAAAAATATATATATTTTTTATTTCAAATATAGAGTTCAACAAAAGGATATATAGAAAATGAAATATCTAGATACTTGGTAATCATGTTAGGACCAAGACAAATCTACCCCTATTCGAAGTTTGTGAATGATTTGTTAAGGTGTCAAATATTTAGTGATGTATGGGAAAATGTTTCAGAATTGATGAAATCAATGTTCATTATTACGTCACTTCAAATACTATATGATCCATGGTATGATTACGAATCCAATTAGCACAAGTGAGGATCTAATTTTTAATGGACCAAAATAATTTTTAAAAATCCCTAAAAAACATTTAAAAAATTTTCATGAATTTTTGTGTTAATCTCTACACAAAAACTTAGTTATAGTTTGGGGGTTTGCACATGACTATGATAATTGTATGCCAAAAATGTGGTCTTCAACCTGCAAGAAGAAAAACACTTCAAACACACCAATGAAGCATTGCATTAGAGTTAGAAATCATACACAAGTTAGTGGATTTAAAACTCCTAAAATTGCCTCGTTGCCCTCTATCTCTAAAGATCTTCAAGATTCAAGGTGGCCCTCACTTGGAAAAGCACTTGGTCTCTTAGATGACAACCTAGAGAATGATATTTTAGTGATGTGCTAAGATCAAAATGGATGCAATTAAGATCTTAGCTAAGATGAGATGCTGAATGAAGATAGGATGCAAGATGCAAGACTAGATGATTGAGATGTTAAATGTATTCCAAATTGAAGATTAGATGATGCTAGATGAGTTAATTAAACTAGATGAGTATAAAATACTATGATATGAAATTAACTAGATGATATGCTAAAATGAAGCTAAAATGCTAATGCTAATGCTAAATCACTTGGATGCTTGAAGATGGCTTGAATGCTTGAAGATGACAAGATGAGCTCCTTAACCTACAAAATGACTATAATTTAGATGCACAAGATTGAGATATGAATTGAAGGAGAAATGAGATCTATTTATAGAAGAATTGGAGAATTGGATGGCCGAGATTGAATTGGCTTAAGGAGGGTCAAGATTGAAAGTTATCAATCCATGTGAGATTTTCAACCCAATCCCATGTTGACAAGTGTCACCATGAGATTTCTTGAGAGGAGATGGAGGAGGCATTAAATTCTTTATAAGACTTAATGGTTAATCCCACGTGGGCAAATTCATGGAATAAAGCTTTTATCCGATGAATAAAGATATTGTCCAATGAACAAAATCTTGTGCAAAACTCAATGTGTTGAAAATGTGAAGTTTTGCAAGAGAATTAAAATCTCTTTGGAGACCTTGGAGGTTATCTTGTTGGAAGTTAGATAACCATCAAGACTTTTGTGAGAGTCCTACAAATTTGGGGAACTTGACAAAGTTAGCTTGTTGAAAAGATAAAACTTTAAATGCATTTAGAAGACTTTCTTCCAAAATTAGAAGTGACTTCCCCAAAATTTAGGGATGTGACCATGATAGAAGAATTAGACTAATTCAGAGGGTTTTGAGAGGTTCTAGAAGAATGCTTAGGAAGTTACTGGAAAATGTAGGAGAATGAAAGTGGGAGAAATCAATTTTTTTAATTAAAATAAAAAGTTTTATTTCAACTAAAATGAATGCAACTTGCATTTGGATAGATATTTAAATAAATATTAATTTATTTAAATGTGAATGTGAATGTGAATTTTGGATTTTATTTAAATAAATCTTAATTTATTTAAATGAGAAAAAGGGGGACAAAGCATTAAATGCTTGAAGACTTTGAGGGAAACCATTAAAGGCTTAAGAAGACTTTAAGGGAAACCATTAAAGGTTTGAGAAGACTCTAGAAGGAAGCCATTAAAGGTTTCAAGTGGGTGGGGATAAATAGGATTTCAAATAAATAATCAGTTTATTTAAAATTGTGGTGCAACTTGTTTTCGTAGGAAAATGCAAGTGGGTGGAGGAAAATGAGATTTTTTAGATAAAATAGAAGATTTATTTTAGCCAAAAGGAGATGCAACTTGCATATTTTGTAAAATGCAAGTGGGGTGAGGGAAATATAGATTTTTAATTAAATGTAAATTTAATAAAATGGGAAAGGGGATTTTAATTAAATGTTGAATGCAATTAAAATGGAAAAGGGATTTTAATTAAATGTTGAATTTGATTAAAATGGCTATAAGGGAATATTTAATTAACTGTTGAATTAAATTAAAATGGCTAGAAGGGGATATTTAATTAACTGTTGAATTTAATTAAAATGGCTAGAAGAGGATATTTATCTAAAATGTTGAATTTAATTAAAATGGCTAGAAGGGGATATTTAATTAAATGTTGAATTTAATTAAAATGGCTAGATAGAAGAAAGGGGGAACTAATTAAATCTTTAATTTGATTAATGGTTGATTAGAAGAAAAGAGACATTGATTGAACCTTAGTTTAGTCAATAGACGGATTATGGTAGTTAAACAAATATAAATTCATTTAATTAGTTTTGCAAGTTTTAGGTGTCTACAATAATTACTCCCTTGTGTCAAACCCCATAATACCGTCGAGTCAACAATTCAGAGAATGATCAAAGATAACAAACAAACATTTAGTGGATGCCCTGGATGATTATGTAAGAAGGTTGTGTAGTAATAATATTTGATTTTAATGCCCAAATGAGTATTGCTATGAGAAATTCATTTGAATTCTACACAATCAAAATGAACTAGGTCAATTCAACACATAATAGTCACGTGCGAAGTGTCACAACATACCTAAATTTGGATTTGAATTCTAATCGCTTGAGGGTCATATTCACAATATGAATAACTTATCTTTGGTGGGAAGAATTCAAGTATGTCAAAAATACTCTCCATATATAGTCTATACTATGGCTATTTTGTAGCTACCAAATAAATTAAACTCAAAAGAATATTAGATAGTTTCTATGATCTAATGGTGCAGTGTCGTAAATTTTTACCCCCTATAATTTAACACTCCTCTTTGGGCCCTTGCTTTAATTTGCCTTCTCCTATGTCATTTAAAACTTATTTGGGTTCTATCCTATTTTAAATTTCAAGACACTTTATTTCATTTTTAAATGTTGTCAATCCAAGTCCAAATTTAAATTCTAGATCCATAATTAGATCCGTATTATCTCACTTTTTGCAAAAGTGGGGCTTATTTTGTCGAGACACTATTCAAAAGTTGGAAGTGTCTGACACCTTTTTCAAAATTAAGGGAGATTAATGTATTGACCTTAACATTGCAGAATCTAGTCTCAAAATTTAGATATGACTATTGTAAGTTGGCCAAAATGCAAAAATACCTTGAGAACCCTATATAAGGCATCATCTCTAATTCATTTTCAAACATCCTTACATATGCTTTTATTCGAATTCAAGAGCAGATATTCTTCTGTCAAGAGCATATATGAGTACAAGGGGCATCAAGCTACAACAAGGTGTATTCAAGTATGTTTTCATGATAGATTTTGTTATGATTTATTCTATTATTGCATAAACACTTGGAGAATCTATCTAAAGAGCATTGCATCACCAATCAAAGGTATAATAATTTCATTTCAACACTTCAATTTAGCATTTCCTTTAGATTTAGCCTCTACTCTATCAAGGTTAAGCTCTCTTTCTAATCATCACTATTGTTGTGGAGGTTAACACCTACTCAAGTTTTGAATTAGGCAAGCCCCTATACAACCCAACACCATTTTCCTTATCTCTTGTGCATTTGCAGGGTCAAATAAAAGCTGTAGAAAAATTCTCAGGGTACATGAGTACTAGGTATACAAAGATAGTGATTCCCCAAAAAATTCAGCAAAAAACACAAAGACTATCTTGCTTAATGTTAATCTCCTACCAATTTGACTTGAAATTTGGAAGGAAGACAGTCTGAAGGTTTTTGAGCCTAGATTTGACACTTGTTTCCACCAGGACACATGTCAGGACTATGGCATCTATCTCCAATGTCCAACCATATTGAGCTCTACTTGTTATTACAAGTTCCTCTCTACAACTCATTTCTAGTTTAGTACATCTTAGTTGACTTTATGCTCTGTAACTTACTATTTATGTTGATTTTGGTTAATTTAAAAGCATTCTAACTAGTTATTGCATCATTTATTATCTTTATCATATCCATTCATCAATATTCAAAGTAGAAAACTCAATCCAAGTGCCCAACTCTCCTAAGGACTGAAGTTGAGCCTAATTGGTTATTCTCTAATGAAATTGATGGGATTGTGTTTAATTCCTAGTTTGCATGTTTGAGCTAGTGAGACCCCATTTCCATACAATTTAGATGATAAATGAAACAAAAAGAAATGACTTGATGGTAAAGGAAAAAAAAGTTTGATTAGCTTGATGCTTAGATAAGCCTAAAGGAGGACTAGGCTTAAAAAATCTAATCAAATATGACATATGTTTGGCAATTAAGTGGATTCTCACAAAATTGAAAGGAAATAAACTCTAGAAGATCCTAGTGAGAAATAATAAACAATTAGCTATCCCAAAACAAGATAAAATGTGGAAGCATCTACCACTGAATGGCTTATTATTTGGTGAATCCCCTGTATCCCTTGTTGGGTCCAATGTGTTTTAAAGCTTATGGAAATCTTGGAAGCAAGTAAAAATATTAACTAAAGATTGTAACTTTTTAAATCCAAATAGGGGTAAAATATACCCTTCAAGATCAATATGGTGAAATTTAACTAATAAAGGAAAACTCCTTTCCTTATTGCAAGGGTGCTCTACTTAGTCTTGGTTCATAAAAATGAAATGAATGCTTCAATGATATATTACGGAAAAATCAGTTGAAATCATGGGCTTCCCTTAGTACTAAATTTAACTTTCCTTTTTCTTGTTTGAGAACATACTCAATTTTGAGGGAAGCATGCAAGATTATCCAAGTCCCTGTACAGTGTGAGTGAAACAATGGTTTTCTTTATAAATTCAAACAATGTGATGGTTTCAATTTGCATAAAGTGAAGCCTAGAATAATATACTATTCTTTCATTAACACCCTAGATATGACTAGGCACTTGAACAGTTGATAAAAGCTTGCAATTTTTCAGAAACAATGGTAAAAAATCTTTGTCTCATTGGTCTAATGTGTTACAAAAAAAAAAAACATGTTTCAAGTGGTTACTTATTCTATAAAAATTATCTTATCTCTATCTTTATCCAGTCTCAATTTGTGTGCACTATCTATAGGAAGCCTGAAAATATTAATCACATTTTCTTTGATTGTTTTTATGCTAGAGAAGTCTAGAATTTATTTTGTGTAGACCTTGGAGGTTGGGGGAATAAGGGTAGGGTAAATTGGTAGGAAATTTTATTTGGCTATGTGCATGGCTTGAAAAAACCATTTAATTTATTTTGGCTCTTGTTATCTTCTGAAATTTTATCATTTTTTATGTTAAGTTAGGAATGATGATTTTTTCTAGGACAAAAGGAGAGTTCTTATTGAGTCTTCTAGAAGACTCAATTTTCACATCATCTTCGTGCATTTTACTATAACAATGGAAATATAAAAGGATAAGTTTTTGAGTCTATTCAAGTATATTATAATGGACATCAATAAACTGGAGATAAAATATAAATACATTAGCCATTCAATAAGATCGTAAGTATGTATTCTATGAGAAGTTATATAGAGCCAAAAAAGATACAACAAGAAATAATCAACTGATACCCTGGAGAAAGATCTTGGATTTAAAGGAGGACCAATTTTTACTACAAACCAAGGAGTAGATTTTACAATGGAAGTAGTTAGGTCAAATGAAGACATATTTGATATGATTGAAAAATTGGGTGGAATGACCTTGATAAGTATAGTGAATGTATGAAGTTTTAGAAATGTTATAATTTGGTTTTTTGCTACATATATGTAATAATTGTCTATATATAAATCTATATTGATAATCTTGTATGTACTGAGTGCTATTATTCTATACTATGCAAGCCTTGCATGACTAGTGACATGTTGCAGATACCTTTTTTGTTGTGATACGATGATAATTGGTGATCCTACGAGGTCTACTAGACTGTGATGTTCTTTGGTACTCCTGTGTAGTCTTATAGTTTTTCATGATGAACTAATAAATCTATAACTTTTTGGCTATTGGTGAGCTATTTATAATACAAAAAAAATACAATTCTCAAAGTAAACATATTACTACAGTTTCATTCTTACAAAATAATTTATCCGTTCTTCCATTTAAGTTTAATCCATAAAAAATAGTTTATAATTAAAAAATAATCATTACCTTAGTGTGCAATTTGTTTTTTAGTATAAAGCCTCTACCATACTGAGCCAAGTTACTTGGAGGCATAGCATCAACCAAGTGGTTTATCTCCAATCATAGATGGATAGTCCTTTACACACCTTCAAGTGCTCCGAAGCTTTAAATTAGTAGCAGATAAAGAGTTATGTAGTCATACCATGTTATGAAAAAAATTGAGTGTGCGATAATAACTTTTTTACTTGCAACCTATGATTTGTCACACAATCCTAGATACTCTCTAGCTAGGTATGAAATCTATTTAATAGACAAACTATAAAGTACTTGTAAAGTGGAAAATTGGGGGCTTAGCCAATCCTCCACTTAGAAAGGTGGGAATTTACTAAGCTCAATTTTCACTTGAGGAGACTTTACATTTAAAAGAGGGGGATGAATCTACTAGATCCAATCCAAAGGATGCAAGGAGTGAATACTAAGTAGATTGGTTGAAATTGGCATGCAATTGACCCTCTTTTGTAATTTGAATAATTGAATTAAGGTAAAGTGTTGAAAATGAAGACAAAGTATGAAAAAATAAAAAGCGACAGATTTAGGATTTAGTCAAGCACCTAGATCTGAGAAGTTTGAAATGATTTGAAGTTGCTATACAAAATTAGGAAAAAGTTGCAGGGATCGTGTGTCCGGCTAGGGGTGCCCTCCAATTGGTCCTCCAAACTTTCTATGCATCGAAAAGGGTTTTTCCATCTCTGCGAATAAATCTTAATTTCATAAGTATAGTTGCACACCTATTTTCTGCACACAGAAAGAAAGGGAAATGTGTTGGGAATAGGAGTTTGACTTCAGGTCAAACCCCGATTTTCGAATTAGCAAGTGGTTGAAATAATGTAAATGAAATGATTGAAAGTAGAAATCCTCCTCTTTGAGGGGATGTTGAATTGATTGAAAATGAAATGCTTATACCCCCTTGTGAATTTTTGCTTGCCTCCACATGGAATTAGGGTTTCAATGAATAGAATGATGATCTCCTCTTCAATGCTTGAAATCTTGACTCTATTGCTGCTCCAAAGCTTGAGGGAAGATTGAAAATGCTCAATTGCTCTTGAATGCTTGATCTCTTTGTTTGTATGCGTTAGATGAATTTATGGATCTCATGTCATGTCAAATGAGAGGGGAAATCCCTCTTATATACTTGCCAATTGGATTAATTGACTAATTTTCTAACTTGAGCCAACATAGGGGGGATTTTACCGCTTCAAATTTGAGTTAGGTCCAAGGGAGGGGATCAAGATAGGCCCCAATTAAGGGATCCTAGGGTGCCACACCCTAGTCTTGCCCTATTTTGGAGTAAGATCAAGGTGGCCCTTGAGTGTATTACTGAATTTCAAGGTGTTTTTGGTGTGTATGAGCATATTCAGGTCTCTGATCAGGCCGAGGGGCGCAAACACTAAGGCGAAGACCCAAATGCAGTCAAAAATTGTGAGGGGTGCAATTTTAGGACGTTACAGTACCATGGAACAACAATGCACACATCTTATGCATCACTTTGGCTAAAGAATTTTATAGCTCATAATCACATCCTAAAAATGAATTGTATGTCACTTTTCTACTATTCCTATCTCAACTTGACTCAACCCAGTCAGTACAAGAGCAAACATAATATATCTAAGATAATTTTATCATCTTTAAAAATGCTCAATTGAAAATAAAACACATATTTATACCTACTCAAGTCCATACAAAATAAATAGATGTAGTATAAATATACATATATAAGAGTATATTCAATTATTATTTGATACACATTTATATATACTTATTTTTATACTTCTAACATTTACAAAATCCTCAAAACTAAATAAGTACCATCAAAGCCCATACCAAATGGTGTTTGAATCATGTTCAAAGAATAATAACATAATAGCAATGGTTTCTCATAAAGGCTTATTGAACTATTCTTAACAACATACAACAATTCTACCCAATATTTGATTTGAAAGTTTAGCCATATCAACTTATAAATTTTTTGATTATACACTATGTATATAACTCCATCATACTTATGGGCATTAGTATATGGGATAGTAAGCCTAGGCTTTTTACCTCATATTCATAGTCATAATTCTGAAATCTAATTACCAGTTAAATATATAATATTTAGTCATCTAGAAACGTGTAACAACAATTAAGTTTTATTTTTCATATCCACACCTATATTTTATATGTACAATATTTGTTTTAGAATTTATTCATTGAAAAGACATCTCTTTGTAACACTACACAATAGTTAATTTATTAACTTTCATTTATAATATATTTCTAGTACTAACCAATGTGAACAGACACCTAATAATTTTATTTGTGTTTACAAGTGTATACAGTGAAAAGTGATGATGATAAACTATTGTAAAACCATAACGATCCAACAAAAAACAATCTAGGTCCTACAATGAAACATTCACCAATACCAATAGAGATACCTAAGATCATGCAAATCAACAAAATAAAGCAATATTACCATTCACATATCAAGTAGGGTTTCAATCTCTATTGTCTCCTATCTCCATTGATCTTGTTTGATATATTTGCTCTCAGATTTTATGTGTGCACCAGAGCTCAACAAAGAACGGATTATGGTTGATAGCTTGATCACAAGAAGGATTGATTGCATAAGGTTGTTAGGTGCATTGATTAGCTAGCTGGATTGATTAGGGTTTAAAAGGAAGAGGGCATCCTCTTATATAGAGAACACTGTAAGAAATGGAGGGATAAGATTAAGAAGTGTAAAGATAAATGGCTGGCTAGGATTAAAGGGTTGGTAGAGGAAATGATTAAATGATAAAAGGGGTAGGTAAGAGAAAAATTAAGAGATGAATGACATGTGTCATGGGTAGAAAAGGCTAATGAATTAATTAATTAAATAATTTTTTTTTAATTAATAGAGGAAGAGATAAATTAAATAAATAAATTTTTTATTTAATTTAGGAAAAGGGCAATTTAAATAAATAAAAGTATTTATTTAAATGAAAGGATTAAAAGAGGATTAATGAATTAATTGAATAAATAAGAATTTATTTAATTAATAGAAGACTTAAGATAAAATAATTAAATAAATAAAATAAATATTTAATTAGGCAAGACAATTTTAAGTGTCTACATTTTGCCCCTCTTTGAGACAATGCAACTTGTCGCGTTGGCTCAAAGAAGATAAGATGAACTAATACAAAGTTGCTCCATGATGGGAATGATATCCACCCTAAAGAGATTGGATGAAAATGTTTTAAAAGATCGCAGACAACCTCTCGATAAGAAAAAAAAAGGCTAGAAAGGACTGACAAGATAGGGTGACAAGGTCACGCAGGAAAAAGACAGACTCAAGAGGAATCAATAGAATCATGTCTATGTCTCCAAAGGCCAAAATTGATAGTTCTGTGATGAACATACACTATCAATTGGATAAGCTACTGAGAGGATTCACTCAAACAGGTTCCCTAGGGAAGACAACTGAAAACAAGGCTAGAATTGACAATTATGTGATAAACATACGTTGCCAATTGAATAAGCTGCTGAGAGGATTCACTCAATAGGTGCCCTAAACATGTATGGTTTGCTAATCTGAGTGTAGGATAAGCCGTTGAATTGATAAAATCCAGCGAGTGCTCTAGCAAAATAGAATATAGTGCAATGTGACAAACATATACACTAGGATGCAGTGCCATGTGATAGACATAAGCACTAGGATAGAGCCTGATGAGCAACACCATGTGATAGACATAGGTACCACTAGGCTATGATAGTATAAAATAAGAAACACTATGTGATGAACATGAGTACCACTAGGATTGAAACGATTGATTTGATTGGATGCAAGAGTACTTACCCTAGATTGAGTCTAGATAGCGATTCCCTATGACACAATGATTACAAATAGATTTGACTGCTGAGGACCACACCGCGATCAAGGTGATGGGATGGTGATAGATTATGTATATGCCTGAGATTTGGACAAAAATAAGACTGTTAACTACTTTGGTGAAAAGATGGTCCCACAGGGTCTGTAGGAGGGACATATGAGTTGATCTAGGGGTTGGTCCTTCGGGAGCTCAGATTCCTTCGAGGCCAACTGGCTCCAAGGGAGGGTTTTCATCATAGCTCTCTTGGATCCATTTTGTATCAATTTTTGTATAATGATGTAGACACCTTTGGGTGATTTTGTAGCCATATGAGATTTTGACATCATTGTATCATGACACATTATATATATATATATATATATATATATATATATATATATATATATATATGAGGTATCCTTGTGGTAGCTATATGCATGTTTTCCTATGTGATGGATGCAAATATGTATATGATAAAATGTAATATATTTTTGTTTTTTATGTTTTATATGATGCAAATGTGAATGCACTAAATACATATGGATGTATGATAATGATATGATATGATTATTTACAGGATGAGACACATGATGTGTTATTATTTTGGCATTTTATGTTTTATATGAGAATGGAAATGCTTATTATTAGATGCTAATCAGTAGTGTGTGCAGGATGTGATGCTATCATGGTTTATAAATGCATGTGTATTATGTGCTAATGATGCAGGTGAAAGCTATATGAAATGCAGATATTTTTGGCATGTCATTATACTCAGTCATATGATAGTAGGCTACATGGACTCAAGAAGGACAATGAATGTCAATCATGAAAGGGGGATGTAAGGTAGAAGATATGGAAGTGAAAGATCTTGTGCTATTATCATCAATGAGCTTTATTATGGCAAATAGGTTATGACCATCTAGGCATAAGTTCGATCCAGAAAGTCATTGTACCCGTTTGCATGGAGATCAGATAGTCGCAAACAAGGAATGCCCCAGTTCATACTAGACTCACAACATCCTTATATCCTTGGACAAGACATAACATTACTAAGAGGCAATCCACAGACAACAAAATAACAAGTGAACATACCCCATCCTCGCCTTTCTAGTCAAAGACATCCTGGAGATATAATCTCTTGTCAGAGACATCTTGGAAAAGCTAAAAGACATGTCACACAAAGATAAAATCAAAAGAAAACCAAGACTTGGCACCAACACACAATGAAATATTCAAGTTATTTGTGTTTCTTGTCACATATGTTAACATGTTTGATTTGGTCACAATGTTGTCATCCTGATAAAGGACAAATCATGCTGAAAACCATGTTGCTACCAAAGTCTGCTGAAAGATTTGATTTGTTGAAAGCCCACTGCTGCTTGTGTCTCATTCAAAACTGATTGAATCCATGAAATCAATAGTTTATTGCGAAGAAGATAGAAACTTTATTACGAATTGGCGATGCAAATGACTTCTTATTGCAAATTGTGTGCAAAAAGAAGGAGGAATGAAAAGATGATACTCCTCAAAACATGCGATGCTCACGGTACCACTTCCATCACTAGATTTAGGATTTTTGCCACAGTTGTAGATTGGACCTAATTTATTATGGAAGGGTAGGGTGAAAAGGGAGGTTTATTATGAATGGCTAACCAATCTTAGGTAGATCAATAACAAGTCATGATGGGAATGAGTAAATTTATTATGGATGTATAGGCTGCGAGTGTGTGCAAAGTGAAAGGATAAGATTGAATCTTGAAGGAGGGAGGAGCAATGTCTCTACACATGGTGTTGGTAACCTGGTTTTCACCATGGTACTTGCCCAAGGCACCATCAAAGTGGTTTTCACCATTGGACGAATTTATTTCTCTTTTCTTTTTTTTGATTTTTCAATTTTTTTTTCTCACAAGGCGCGTGTTTGCCAGGTTTTCACCAAGTAACAATTTTTTATATTTTTATGATTTTTTTTTGATATTTTTAAATATTAGGATATTGTGAAAAGCTATGTATAAAACCTATGAAGGTGGATGCTATTAATCAGATCTTCCAAAGGTTTTCCATCTGGTGTTGAAAGATGATATGCACTTGATCCATAGACTGCAATGATGACATAAGGACCAAGCCAATTTGGTTCTAACTTGCCCTTCTTCTATCTGTCTTGCTGATTCTTAGGATTTTCTCTAAGAAATAAGTCACCCACCTCAAATGTGAAAGGATTCACCTTGTGATTATAGTTGTGTTTTTCCTTGACTGAATGATATGTTACTCCCTTGATTGTCTTCCTTGATGAAGGAACTAAGGTAGAATTACTAATGTGTGGACTACGTTCGCCCATATGTGTGTCACCTAAAGAAGTTTGGGCATCCCTGATAACAGAGTCCCTGAATAAAGTTCCATTAAAGGTCCATTGATGTGATGTATCACCAAAAGGGAATGGATGTGTGGAACAAGTGGATGAGTTATGAAGGCTTATGATTGCAAAAATAAGTGAAAGTAGGATAGCATGATGGAGTATTCTTTTTGACTTGAAATTTTAGAACTTTTGCCCCCAGTTATTTTGATATTAGGGGAGATCATCTCTTGGTCTTTTTTCTTCATATGATTTTTATCCTTGAATTTGAATTCTACAGAGTCCAATAGCTTCTGATTTTGATTTAGATTGAAAGACTTCTCTTTATTTTTGACTTTTAGATTTTTCTTTTCAAAGCTTGATTTTTGATCCCCAATAGTTAGGGCTTTTGTAATTCTTGTTGATCCAAGTCTAGAAGTGGAGTGGAAATGGAATGAGAAGATTATATGGTAAAGTTATATGATTTCTCAAGAGGGTTGGTGATATATTCAAAAGATTCTTTGTTGGAACCACTCTTAGGACTATTGATATCAAGAGCTGCTTGCACTACTAGAGGAGATTTGCATTCAGACTTAGTAGCCAAAACACTAGGTGGTTCACACCCAATTAGTTAATATTTCAAATTGTTTGTACGTTTTTCTTGTCAACTAAATGTCTTAGGAGATAGTGGGAGTTGATCAACATGAAAGATATACTCACCACATCCCATGTCTTTAACCTTGAACTTTTCTTTTAGCTTTGTTTATTTTGATGTAGAAGCTATCAATGATTCTAGATCCACATATACTGATGATGGAGTTTCTTCTCTATTAATTAGATTTATTATCTCTAACCTTGGTCGCAGGTTGTTATGATACATGAATGAATTTGGATCACCTTTTATTGTTACTTCAACTCCATTGTAAGGGAATTTGATACATTGATGATATGTTGATGGTACTGCTCTCATTTCATGTATCCATTGACATCCTAGGAGTATGTTATATGTGAGATCTAGATCAAGGACTTGACAAATCACATCCTTCATGACTAGCCCAATTCTTAGAGGTAAGGTGACTGTTCCTTTGGATGAGCGTTCTTCGTCATCATATGCTTTAATGGTGATCTTATTCTTTCAATTCACAATTTGTTTAGAATATCCCAATTGTTTAATAGTGTTCAATGTATAAATATTCAGACCCACTCCTCCATCTATCAAGACTCATTTGATATAGTTTTTATGGGGAAAGGCCTCAATGTAGAGGGCTGCATTGTGTGGTTGGCATATGGATACACCATCAACTTTTATGAATGTAAGGCAATGGAGAGTGGAAAGGTAACCCACCATGGCTTGAAACTGGTCCACGTTCAGATCAGTGGGTACAAAGGTCTCTCTTAATGCTTTGTCAAGAATGGCCTTATGTGAAGGGGATATGCATAAGAGATCAAGAATGAAAATGAGGGTGGGTGTCTTTCCTAACTGATCTACAAGGTCATACTCATTTTTGGTGGATGATGAAGCTATGGTCTTAGATGGGACACCTTGCAAGGTGACTTTACCTCGATGTGTTGTGACATTACATTCATATGTTTCATCTTTAGAGGACAAGGAAGATGGTCCATTGCCTTTTAAAACAATCTTACTCCATTAGGTAGAACCTTCAAAAGTTTTGTCCTTTATGATAATGGTAGAAACATAATTATCCACTAAAATGTGGTTAACAGTCAAGTCATAATCATAGGACATTTTAGCGTAGTTGGCTTGATTATCTGTCTTGGATTTTCCTTTATCATGATTAGGGAATGACTCCTTAAACATCACATGTTCCTCATTGGAGGTATGACCATCAACTTATATGTCACCCTTGTCAATGAGATCTTGTATGACATCCTTTAACCTGTGATAATTGATAGTTTTGTGTCCTTTGCTCTTGTGATAATCACAATACTCATCATCATTCCACCATGCAGGTTTTACTTTTGGTTTGTAAGGTGGATTATCTGGTAGTGTTATGATCTTGTTTGTAACCAATTTCTTAAATGTTGTCTCAATTGGCTCTCCCAATGGAGTGTATTTCCTTTGAGGCTTTAATGGCCTTTGAGTGTTTACTTGATTGCTTGTATTAGATGAAATTGCACAAGGGAAAGTTACTTTTGGTTTTACAACATTTGAATCTACTACCCCATTGTTAACTGTGTTCTTATTCTTTTTCCAAAAGTGGGGTTTGTCTTTCCTATTTGATTCCTCTTTTTTCTCTTTGAATATCTTAATGACACCTTGTTCAATAGGGACTTTTTGTTAGTAGTGGCAAAGAAGGAAGACTGAGAGGGGGGGGGTGAATCAACCTTCACTGGAATAAAAAAACTTAACTACAAAAACAAATCTGATAAACTGTAGTGATAAGATAGATAAGCAAATTGAAAGCACAACACAACACTAAGAATTTTGACGTGGGAAACCCAGTTAAGGGAAAAACCATGGTGGGAACCTATCCACAGTAAGATGATACTTTGCAGTAGTATGTGGAAATATTACAATGGGGAATGCACATATATTCAGGCACACTTCCTAGAGCTCACTGCTCAAATATAATGGTCCGAAAGGCTACAACCCTCAGGAAAGTCTCACTGACTTACAATAAGATTCAAACTACAATCCAGAAGAAATGAACTGAAAGAATAGCATCCCCAAATGCCCGATTATAGTTCTGGTTAAGCACAACTATCTACTCTGCAATACCAATCTCCATACAATCACAACATCGAAGGATCAATCTCTTGTTCACACATACACCACTATTTGATAATGCAGACACAACATCGACACCTAAATTGTATAACTATATCACCTATATATAATTCATCAACCTTGATAACAAGGTCAACTAAACCCTCAACCCTCAATTAAAAAATTACATCACACAATACAAAAATTGACCACCAGACCAATATAATGATTTACATTGCATAACATTGTCCTAAATCAAATTCCCAAATGCACAACTCCACCAGAAATCATGCCAAGATCAACCGCAACACGCTACACTGCCAGGAAAACCACATAACATGAAAATCATCACCAGTTGATAGAAACCACCAAAAAATCGCACAACGATCAATGCATATCACCAAGAAAAATAGGATATGACTAGGAAACGTGCCAACAAGCACGTTAGAATCATCAGAAATAGCTGCACCAATACCACTTATCAAAATCTTCATCTGTCAACGTTTGAAACTCAAGAATACAACCAATCAACAACTGTCACAAAGAAAGATAACTTACGGAGCACAAAATCACGAACCATCTAAAATGAATATGCACAAGACCACCCAAACAATATCCCAAAATATTAGCACAAGATCTGATCACACTGAAATATATTGGAGAAAATATTGAACTCTGCAAAATAGTGATCAACAAAATAAAACTGTAAAAGTGGATCAAAAGATCATCCCAAACACACTGGAGCAAATCACAAGAATATGTTGACATCAATGAAAACAAGATATCCTAGCAACAACAATGATCAACAATATCGAACAATACCCCCCTTTGGCATTGATGGCAACATATGAATATGAAAAACAATCAGTGCAAAGAAAGAAGATATCCCCAACAAACTCCCCCTAAGATCAGGATATATAAAGCAGTTTTTCACATGATCTCTCTCCCCCTTTGAAAAAAATGCCAAAGATATCAGAACAGATAAACAAACTTACTCTCCCCCAAAATATAAACATAAATATCAGGAATCTCTCCTCCTTTGATTATGAAACATGAATCTCTCTCCCAAAAATACAAACTACTCCAACAGAGGAGCAACACCAACTCACTAATCTGTATAAAAAGATGAGGCTCTGAAGTCCACTAGATTGATGCAACTTAATGCATCTAGTTCTCATCAGGAGGGATAGATACCCCCAACTTGTCTCTCAAATAGACAAATGTATCTGTAGGCAAAGGCTTAGTGAAAATATCAGTAATTTGTTCCTTTGTAGATACATACTCCAGTTTAACCTTCTCTTCACTGACTTGCTCTCTCAAGTAATGGTATTTGATTGACACATGATTAGTATTTAAATGTTGCACCTCATTATTTGACATGTTAATAACACTGTAATTATCACAGTATAACAGTAGGCTCATCATAGATAACTCTGATATCCTTCAACATTTATGTCATCCAGACTACCTGAGTGCAATTACTAGTAGCAACAATGTACTCAACTTCAACAATACATAAGGATAGTGAATCTTGTTTCTTATTAGCTCACGAAACCAATTTATTTCCCAAAAATAATGCTCCACCGGTAGGGCTCTTCCAGTCATCAACATCACCAGCCCAATCTGCATCAGTATAGGCACATAACATGAAATCATCATTCCTCGGATACCACAGACCATAATCTATAGTTCCCTTCAGGTATCTAGATATCCTCTTAACAATAGTGACATGACTCTCTTTTGGATCAACTTGATATCTAGCAGTCATGCACACGACATGCATAATGTCCGACCTAGTTTGAGTAAGATATAGAATTCCACCAACCATAGATCTGTACAAGCTTTGATTAGCTTTCGAATATTCATCATTCTTAGACAATTTACATCCAGTCACCATAGGAGTTCCAACCAGTTTGGAGTCATCTAACCCAAACTTATTTAGCAATTTCTTCACATACTTAGTTTTAGATATAAATAGTACTTTTCCAGTTTGTGAAATTTGCAAACCTGAGAAAAATTTCATCTCACCAATCATAGACATCTCAAATTCTTTCTGCATATCACCAAAAAACTTCATGCTCAAGCCATCATCACCTCCAAAGATAATATCATCAACAAAAACTTCAACAATCAGGATGTTATCATTCTCTATCTTAAATTATAGATTACTGTTAGCAACACCTTTACAAAATCCCAATTTCAACAAATACTTATCTAATCTAGCATACCAGGCTCTAGGGGCTTGCTTCATTCCATAAAAAGATTTCTTGAATTTACATACCATGTCCCCATCATCTGATAATGAAAATCCATCTGGTTGCTCAATGTAGACTTCTTCCTCAAGATGAGCATTCAAACAGGCAGATTTGACATCCATCTGATATACCTTGAAATCTTTATAAGGAGCATATGCAAGCAATAGTCTAACAGCTTCAAGTCTGGCCACCAGAGAAAAAGTCTCCCCATAATCAATTCCTTCCTTTTGAGAATATCCTTTGCAGACCAATCTTGCTTTATTTCTAACAACTTCACCAACTTCATTCAATTTATTTCTGAATACCCATTTAGTACCAATAACGTTCTTATCCTTAGGTCTAGGCACAAGTTACCATGTATTATTCTTTTCAATCTGATACAATTCTTCTTCCATAGCTCTCATACAACTTTCATCTTTACAAGCTTCAACAACATCTTTAGGTTCAAAATTAGAAATCAAGCATACTTCTTCAGTAGCTAACCTTCTTCTAGACATCACACCTTTATTCTTATCATCAGTAATCTGATTTTTAGAATGATTCAGTCTTACATACCTCAGAGTCTTCTAATTATTCTGATTCTTAGGTTCCTGCACTTCTTCACTAGCATCAGCAACATCTGGGTTAACTGTATCTACCAGATCATTCTTCTTGGGCTCTTCAATCTAAATAGGAGTTAAAACAACATGCTGACCAACATCATATCCATATGCTTTGTTCTCTTTCCTAAGGTTCTCATCCACCTTCACATTTGTACTTTCCACTATCTTTCTGTCTCTTATTTTAGCACCAGTAGGCTTTTCTCTTTGTAGATTATCCCAAGAAAATTCCTTCATCACTTCTAGCATCAAACTTTCCTATATCCTCATCTCTCTTGATATAACATTTACTACCAAAAACTTTAAAATATCCCACAGTAGGAACACGACCAAACCAAGGCTCATAAGGGGTCTTATCGGTATCACCTTTGATATGAACTTTGTTGAATGTGTAAACAATAGTGCAAATAATTCTCTCCAATAGATCTTTGAAACATTCCCTTCAATCAACATAGTCCTTGCAACATCCAAGATAGTTCTGTTCTTCCTTTCAACAACTCCATTTTGCTGAGGGGTTATAAGAGTAGATAATTGTCTTCTAATCTCATGCTTCTCACAGAATGAATTGAACTCACTAGAGAAGAATTCTTTACCTCTATCGTATCTTAGAAACTTCACCTTCACTCCAAACTTAGTCTCTACCTTAGCTTTGAATATCTTGAACTTGTCCAATGCTTCTGATTTCTCCTTCAAAAAGACAACCCACATCATCCCAGAATAATCATCAATTAGAAGCATAAAATATATATCACCCTGCACACTTCTAACATTTGTAGGTCCACATAGGTCAGTATGCACAAGATATAGCAGTCCATCTGATGTATACTGTTTTCTCTTGAAATAAATCCTTGTTTGCTTACCCAACTGAGATTCCTTGCATACTGGATTATCAAGCTTAACAATCTTAGGCAGATCTCTAACAACTTGTATAGAACAGATCTTAATTATTGAGTCAAAGTTTACATGACACATTCTCCTATTGCACAACCAACTCTCATCAATCATTACCTTTATCAACCATCTGTCTAACACTCAAAATATTTTGCTTTAAACCTTCAACATACAAGACATCATCAGTGTTATTCTTACCATCAAAAGAAATAGAACCTCTCTTATGGATCACACAGGCTTTGTGATCTCCAAATATTACTGTTCCACCATCTTACCTTTCCATACTCACAAATTTTGTTTTATCACTGGTCATATGTTATGAACAACTGCTGTCAATCACCCATTCATCTTTCTCTTCAACCTTAGCAGCTAAAGCTTTCTCCTCAATAGTGCAGTGTGCAGAATCAATAGGTATAGGTCTATCTTCCTTAATGGAAATAAACACAACTTCATCTCCTTTTGATTCTTCATCTGTAACACCTTCATCAACATCATTATAACAGTTCTTACGATTCCTAAATTTTCAGTTAGGCTTGTAAGGCTTATCATACTTCTCATGCTTTTCATATCTATCATTCTTATCATACTTATCAAACTTATCATGTTTGTCATACTTAGCCATTCTCTTCGGGCATCTAGAAGCAAAATGTCCTATCTTATTGCAAGAGAAACATTTCAAAGGAAAATTTCCATCATACTTACCGACTCATTTAGGCAATCTCTGGGCAATCAATGCTTCAAGCTCATCTAGCTCTCTTTCTTTCTCTTCTATCTCTCTTCTCTCTCTTTCATATTTGGATATTCTGCACTCATAAGGATTGTACTTTTTTTTATTGGATACAGATGCAGATGCTCAAAATGTTGTCTCAGACTTTCCATGTGATTCCCCAAATTTGCTCAGCTCAAATGCAACAATCTTTCCAACCAACATATCTCTTGTCACTATAGTCACACTTCAGATCGCATCAATAGCATCAACCTTATGTTTATAAGCAGGAGCCAAAGATATCAATACCTTAGCAACAATTTCATCTTCCTCAATGGTTCCACCAACATATCTAATACCTATGACAAGGTCATTTACTTTAGTCATGAAAGAGTGTATGTTCTCATCATCTCCCATCTTCAACATCTCATATTTTCCTTTCAAACTCTTCAACTTAGCAACTTTCACTTGTTTATCACCTTCATACAAGATGTCAAGATTCTCTGAGATCTCATGTGCGGTCTAAAGTCCCATTACATTTGTCATCTCAAAATCAGTCAGAGCACTAAGAAATGCTTCCTTCGCTCTAATATTATGTTCAACTTCCTTGATCTCATCAGGAGTAGTCAGCCCATTCAGAGGAACAATATAGGCATTCTTTGTAATCTTCCAATAATCTTCTCCAAGACATTTCAAGTGTACTTCCATATAGCATAGTTACTTCCATCAAACCTCAGATTGTCCTTCTTAAAGATAACACCTTGAGCTGCCATCCTAGATCTCCTCAAGGGGTTAAACTTCTATTGGAGGATCTATCTCCGATACCAATTGTTAGTAGGGGCAAAGAAGGAAGACTAAGAGGGGGGGTGAATTAGTCTTCACCAGAATAACAAACTTAACTACAAAAAAAGATCTGATAAATTGCAGTAATAAGACAGATAATCAATCATTCAATAGGTAATCAATCATTTGTGTCATTACAATATATTACCACATGATCTTGAAAAGGATATCTCTAATTCCTTGTATACTATTCTTTTGAATAAATGGGAGGAAGCAATAAAGAATGAAAAAGGAATCATAGATGATGTATTTGTACAATATTTTCCTGAGTTGTCAAAGGATGAGTTGAATGAGTTGGTTGATAAATACAAAGTTCATTTTGCTTACAAATCAAGAAGATTGAAGCTGATGAATGGAAAAGTGCAAACTGTTGAGATTGAGACTCATCAGATTGCTCATAGTATCAAACACTCAAAAGATCTTATACATTCTTCTAAGAATGAACAAGATACTATTGATCGACCTGAAATGGATAAAGAAGAAATTGTGCAAGCTGATGTGGTCTATCCTGTCAAGAAGGATGACACTATCATCCAAGTTGTTGATGATATTCAGGATACAATTGATTTATCTGGAGACATCATTGTACCGGATATGCAACCACCTAAAATCACTAACTTATAGGCTACTTCAGTTGAGAAACCAACAACTTAACCAAAAGTGGATATTCCACCAACAAAGGAACAACCTGAGAAACCCCAATTCCCACTGGTTTCACAGAACATTCAAAAGGAATCTAATGAAAATGTGGACACACAGATTTCTGAACAAGAAATGGAGAAAGGAAAAGATAAAGCAATTGTTAAGGTAACATCTTCTGAACCGGAAAAAAACATTAGTCATTCAACAGACTGATGAAGATGATGATGACTCATTAGGCATATCAAGGCCTATAATTGTTGATAATATGAGTGCATCTGAAATGATGAAGATTGAAACTATCATGCAATCTAGAGATCACAAGAAGAGACTTAAAGAGCAAAGAATGGAGGCTGAAACAATTCAGAATGCACTAGATATTTTATCAAGTCTACTACCAGAAACTTCTACAGGATATCTGACAACCCCTATTAGAAAAATTGGTCAATTGGTTGCTGATGCATCTGATCAAATTAAGTCACTTGAAGAAGCAACACAAACTTATGCTGAGAAGAGTTATAGGAAGAGACGTGGAGAGTAGCTTATGAAAGCAATTGATACAGGGAAAATTGCTCTATCTTTGAATAAAGATTTGTTAAGTAAAGCTATTGAAACAAGAGGTACACATCTTGCTTCTACTTTTAAGGTTTCATTCTTTTATTCTGATATCAATAAAAGGCGAACTAAAACAGAGCAAGAGGTAGAAAAGATATGCAATGCATATGTACCACTTCAAGTCTCTATTTTTTCTTTGAGAAAATCAGTGGATGATTTGCACAACAGGTTGGATACCTATGAACTTGAGAAAGCAAAAAGACTTCAGTCACTGAAGGAATTGAAGAGCCTACTCATATCCCAAGTGGGCATACTGCAGAGAGCCTACAAGAATGCATAATCTATTTTAGCTACTCCAGAAACCTGTACACTTGATTCCATGGAAGAGTTCCATACACAGATTATGTCTACACTTGAGTACACTTAGAATGTGTTGGAAACATGGAAACATGCCTTATCATAGTTGAAGAGGAACTTTAATGTTATTTTCATGAGACTTGCGACTGCATGAATCCTAATTCAATTTTTCAAATTTTTGTATATGTAAAACATCTTGATACAAACTTTTCTATATATATATTTTGCTTTTCAATTTGGTATTGTTGTCAAAGTGGGAGTAGAAATATGTATGTGTGTTTTTAAAAATTTTGTATGATGTATGTAGTAAGGGGGAGTATGTGTATATGTGTATATTTTTTTTGCACACTTAGCGGTATTACTGTAAAATTTTCTAAGTGTTGTCATCAATGCCAAAGGGGGAGATTGTTGGCTTGATGATGATTTTAATGAATTCATCATATGTTGTCATTGATGAAACACATACACACACACACACACACACACACACACACACATATATTCATATTGTCTACCGGTGTAACTTCAAATTTGTTTATACTAGAATCGATATACTATAGGTTTATGTCACAACCCTCCTTTATCACCTTTGGATTTAAATACAAACTCTATTATATTTCTTTTGGATAAACTATTGAATGAATATTATAAAGCAATAAAAATAATAAAACACACACACACATGGAAAATATACTTTTTTTTCTTAATTGGTTATTTAAATTTCCTCACTCAAATTATGGCACATGTTGTAGGAAGAATAAGAAGCTTCTAGAGGCTTCTCCACCACCTTGCATGTAACTCCTCCCACTAAGTCTGATCAATTTGCATGAAGGCCAAATTGGGAGAGAATCTCTTTTTTTTAATTAAAAATTTAAGTAGTGGAATTTGGGGATTTTTCTTATAAAAGATATACAAGTTTTCAAAAAAGGGAGTTGGTAATTCCATAAAGAAATTCTTCAAGTAAATTTTTCTTTGGTAGTCATATTTTGTTTTTGGAGAATAGCTAAGATTTTGCTTTGAAGGACTTCTTTCAAGTTTGAAGGATCAAGGGAGATTCATAGGGGATTCTACACCAGTTTCAAGCATCCAGGTTCTTTCAATTGAGTTTTCATGCATCTCATCCTTGCTGCAATTTAGATTAGATTAATTTTTTTAAGAAATTAGATCCATTAGTTTCAAATTTTTGATAATAAGTAGATTAATTTGTTTAAGAATTAGATTCATTTGTTTCAAATTCTTGATAAGAATTAGATCCATTAGTTTCAATTTTTTTTTATAAGAATTAGATTCATTTGTTTAAGAAGTTAGATCCATATATTTCAAATTCTTGATAGGAATTAGATCAAAATTGTTTAAAATTTCTTATTAAGTTTTAAATCGATTCTTGCTGAAGAACTATATTAGAACCATCTTTCTTTTTTCTCTAGAATCATCTCTCTGGTTATTGATTTGAAATCTGAATCTCATCCTTTAAAGAGATTTCACTGTGATTATTTCCTCTGTATCTGGTTATATAAATTCTCTATAGAAAAAAAAAAATTAGTTGAAAGTAAGGATAGATTTTACTGCGATTATTCTAAATTTCTCCTTGTAATATTTAAATCTGTATGATTATTCTTTTTATCTCTGTGAATAACTCTCTGTGAAAAAGAAAAATATAAGTTTATCTCTGTAAGTTTTAGATTGAAAATTAGTTTACATCAAACCATAGAATAGAAAATAGAACTACATACTTTACGCCTTGATCCCGTGCCGAAGCGGGTATGTAGGCAGTCTTGGGACGGAGTTGTCCCTCGTACTTAGGCGTTCGTGGGTGGGGTCTAGGCTTGGTTGAGTAACAATCCTAATTGAAAGATAAGATAATTAAATTGAAAAAGAAATTCAATGCATACTCGGAAGGAATCCCGTATGGATTCGCTTGACTTCCTGAGGCTTTAAGCCAAATTCTGAGGTAGAATTCAAGCTTGTATTATTTAATTACTCCTAATGACGGTGACCTCGGTGCACTTTTGTTAGGAGAGTGTAGTACTTAGTGAGTGGCTCAGGACCCGAATTGTCCCGATGAGTCTAAGTCTCTGGCCAGAGCATCTCCTATCCTGTTTGGATAGATGCCTACCCTGTATGGGTAGATGCCTATCCCGTATTGGATAGATGGAATCTTATGTCCCGTATGGACAATTGCCTAACCTATATGGTTAGATGCTCATCCCGAATGGATGAATGCCTAATCCTAAATGGATGGATGCCCAGAGTATGCAATTGAATAAAACATAATGATTACATTAAAAAAAAAAAAAAAACTCAATTTTGTTGATTCAATTATGGTGGGCTATTACAGTTTAGTTCTAACCGATACTTGGTGACAACTGGTATATATATATATATATATATATATGGAGACAACCAGTGGATATGCATAACTCGACAACAAAATGAAGATCCAATCGAGATTATCATAGGAGCATCGAGGATAACAATTTATATGTTTAACTCCAACTGGTATTGATTGTTCCAACCGGTATTTACTGATTATGTGATGAGTTATCACAAGTCATGATGAGTTATCCTTATCGACAAGATTTGGCAGTATTTTTGTGATGAGTTATGATCACTTGATCAGATTCGCTGCACCTAGGTAATTGTGTTATGATTTCTAGAGGCCGACATGAAATCTAAAATGTCTATATATTGACATCACAATGAATTATTTTATATGAGTGAAAGTGATATGCTATGTGTAAAGGCAGAAGTGTCAAGTCATAGAGTATGTTGGTAGAGAGGAGTTAAGTGCGCAGAAGAGGATCTATACAAGCAAGTTGTGCTATCACTAGATCACTTCATCCGTTGTTTTCTAATCACTGCAACAATCAAATCCCCTAACCGGGTAAGCTCTAACAAGCTTCATTGTTCAAATCCTCTAACCGGGTGATCATTAGTTTGGATTTAGAAATCCTCCACTGAGGTTACTCCTTATAGGGCACTACCTTTTACAAGGTATAGATTTTAACTAAGCTTTGGGATCTTTAACAGGATTCGCTCCTAGCAGAGCATTTGTAGACCCTAATTGGTCAGTTATCTATTACCGTAGATAGTTAACTTGTGAGTCCCATCTCACAGTGGTTTTTACCTATTTGGGTTTTCCACATATAAACACTTGTGTTATGGTGGATGTTTTACTTGTTGTGGATGTTGTTATATCATTTTTAATTGCATGCATATTGTTTAACAAACTTGTTAAGTTTATCTACCGGTCAGTGTTTAAAGTAGTACTATTTTTGGTGTCACTGATTCACCCCCCCTCTTAGTTATTTACAAGTCCATTACCCTATAGGAAATGCCAAGTAGAAGCTCTTTAAATCTCAAAAATTCAGCCCATTTTTCTCTTTTCAAGTTTTGCAAAATGTTGTTTTAAAACGGAGATGCGTAATTGTTATGCACAGATGTGATTTCTCAACTCAGACACAATTTTAGGTGACACAAACGTGATTCTAAAAATGTTTTTCAATTCTGTGCAATTGTGAAGTTGTTGAATGTGACCAAATCTCAATATTGAGTGTTTTTGTGGCAGGAAGACACAACAAACAATGAAGACACAATGTCTGAAAGTGTGTTTGTCTAATTTGAAATAAAAACATGCAAGCAAAAATCCTAAGGCTAGTCAGGACAATAGTTGTAAGATCTCACTTGGTTTCCCAACTACGCTTATTCAAAGTGGATACTTAGATTCTTTACCCCATTGGTTCCACTTCACGACACTCACTTTTCTGGGGTAGCCAAGCACAAGTCCCCATGAAAACTCCCCATGGTGAACTTTGTATCTCTACTAAGAATCGTAAGAATGTGAGAAAACATCAGAGGTCCAACCTCCTGTACCAACAACTAGAAGGTTTTTGGCTTCTAAAATAAGGGGTTTTTAGTAAGGGCATCTGTTCGAGGGGCCATAATCAACATCGTGTTACGCTCCATTAAGGCCTCCCAATCTTGTAAAGGTTATGCTCCACAAGGTTTTATGTGTCATGCAGACACTAAGGGAGTCATAATGCCATTATGGAAGCATGTAACACTCGTTGCTTGCAAATTTCATCACAAATACTTTTATTTATAGTGGTTCGGAAGAGCTTGGCTTTAGCCTGTTACCACTTGGGTCATTCCCTCTCACTTGGCTTTATGGGCTATGTTGTCTTCAAAATCTGATTCCCTTTAACATCCTTAAAATAATATGGTTTAAAGCTTGGTGCAAAAGAGACATCAAAGATAAGGAAATTATCAAGACAACATATGACAAGGTTTGATTAGACCTTCTACACTTCGGGCTTACTCAGAGCCCAGGGGGGTATACCTTTGTGAATTAAATTCACACTTTTAAACATAAACCCACAACAAACCAGTCCAGAAAACCAGTGGATCTATTCACCTTGAAATCAACTGAAAACAAAGAATGGAAATTGTACTTAAGTTCAGCATTTCGATCAACAAAGCATGCAATAAACAACTTCAATTAATACCAGTGCCTTATCCAAGGTCACAGAGTCATCTAAACTCAAATAAGACTCCTCAAACAAAACATCTTTATGCTTCTCGTCGGCTTGTTTCTATCAATCCTTGTATATGCCTGACACCTACAAGAACTCAAGCATTCTAAACCAAGCTATGGTCATCAAAATTCAAAGTTCCTTCCAGAGAGTTTACTGGTATGAGTGATCCCCGCCTCTTTAATTTCCCTCCTAAAGAGAAAAGCTAACGAACACTTCTACTAAAATTGCTTTGCAATTCCATTCAAACAGAACAACCCTGGATTATTCAGAATGAAAATAGTAAACAAATTTGTGAACAAACTTGAAGACAACACAGAGCTTTACTCAAAACCGATGGTCTGTATATTGATATTTAGTTCAAAAAATATTACAAGAAATTTTGATTCTCCATTAGACTTAGAAAAGCTCAGATAAATTTCTGCAGCGTTTTCTTACAATTTTTGCAATCCCTCATCCTCTAGTCCTGGTATCCATTTATAACAACATGGATGCACAAAGCTTCGGACTTCTCGAGGAGAGTTTGTTACAATCATTTCTTTCAGAGTAAAGAGGTTACAAACTTTTCGCAAAAGCAGTTACAAACTCTTTTCAGCCTCTGCAGTTTCTTCAACAGTTTGTTCGGTTGCAACCTCTTCTATCTTTTCAGGTGTGCTCTCTAACTGTTCCAGATCATGGGTGGCATATTTAATCGTCCACTCATTATACACTTCTTCTGTCGGCCATGAGAAATTAATCGCATTATCTTTAGTCTTAGTCAACCTTTTCCAAGAATTTCTCATTTTGTTGACTTCTGAATTGAGAAAAGCATAATGCGACTTAATTTTCTCTATCTCTTGTATTGTCACAACAAAGAAAGAAGCCTCATCAAGATCAATGATTCCTTTAATTCTTGCTGACAATTTAGCTTCTATCTCCTTGAGCCACATTTGTTTATCTTTTAACTAATCCGGGCTAGCAAAAACTCCTGGGAGCAACTCAAAAACTTGGTCAGTGTATTCCTTCTTGCACAGATTAACCTTCCTATCCACATTATCCACCTCTGCTGCTAATTGTATTAAAATTTTAGTGACATCAGAAGTGGATTTAATGATGGGATTGGCCCTTGCCTCATCACAGGATACACACATAAACTCTAAATCTTGCTCCCTAGGCCTCCATTTGTCAAAAATAGGCATCAAAATAGCCTTGTCTCTCCTGAGCTCATTCCATATTTCCATAATTTTACCTACATTGTTGTAGAGCAATGAGGCATTTATTGTATTTGCAAAACTGGAAATTGTAGCCCTTACTCTCTTCTCATACTTCTTTGCATACAAGGCCTGAGCCTGCTTCAAATTTTCTAACTCTTGGGGGGTGATTTCAATCATTTGAGAGCTGGAGGGTGCTGGAGATGGTGGAAACTCAATGATAGGGCTAGTAGGTGGAGGTCTTGCAGGAGAAGAGGAGATCATCAGTGTTGAAGACTCATCTTGATGGTATTGTCCAGTCAACTGGCTCTGCAGCTTGACAATGATGCTATCCTTACCTCTTCTCTCCTCCTTGGCACTGTTATAGGCCTTTAAAACTGTTTCCAAGTTGATTTGGAGGGCCTCTTTCTCTTTGGCTTCCTTCTCTGCTACTGCAACACTGAATTTTGCAGTCTCTAACACAGTGCTAGCAGCCTCCACTACCCCTGTACTCTGCACTCTCTTCACCATCTTTCCACCAAGGTAACTTGACCTTGGGGTGTCTTTGCTTTTCTTACTCTCATTTCTCTTGAGAGACCACATGAAAAGTGCAACATTGTCCTTATTGAAAGTAACCCCCTCCATAGGTTGTCTCTTTTCTTACTACATCTAATACTAGGGCATCTGCAATATCCCATTCGGGTAATATAAGCACTCCAGCTTGTGCTACCATATCTCTTCCCTGCTCAGGGGTGATGGTTTTGAATTCTTCCATCATCTCTTGCTTTATTTCCTCTTCCACCAGGGCTAGATCTTTATTGGGCTACTCAGCCTTTCTTGTTTCACATCTAGCATTATATATATCTATGTGCTGTTTCCATATAAATTGTATAAATGCTTCTGATGTGACAAAATTATTATCAGCTAGAAAGGCACTACTTGCCTGCTTTATCTCAGGATCCCACTCCTGGCCTTTAAGTTCAGTGGAGGTAATATCCATTCTAGCAGCAATGGGTTCTTCCAGCATCCCTTCCTCCACTTCATCATAGGTGTACGCAATTTCTTTTAGACTACCCAATTGTAGGAGTTGCTCAGCTACTGCTTGCTCATTTCCTATATGGATAGGGGATTGGGATGGGGAATACAAAGGTGTATCTGATTGTATTTCTTTCCCCACCCTTTGCTTCTTTGGGCTCTCTTGGATGTCGATGACATCTTGTATCTTCCTCTTTCCTTTGGAGGTATAGGGCTCCCCTATTGTAGGCATCATCACACTATAACCTGATTTCTTATGCATTGTGTAATCACTAGGAGGGATTGGCTTGCTAGAAGCTGACCTACTAAGGATCATTCTGGCTTTCTCAGGGTTTCTCTTGATTACAGCTTCCCTCTTCTCCTTCAATGTCTGCATCACATCTTCAAAGCAAACAATCAAAAACTTTATTTTCTCTTCTAGTGGGAAAAAGCTAGACAATGGGTCATAGCTAGCATCAAACTGATGCACAAAATCCAGGGCTTTCTTATAAGCCACCCACTTTTCTTTCCTTAGCTCCTGCTCATCTAGATCAAATTCATTTTTGATGAGATCTTCAGGAAACTAGAATTGATGAGGCCTACCTTTGCATGCTACCTTCTTCCTAAACATACCGTTGAATAAGTCCTCTAGATCGGCACACCTGGACACTGCAGTGGATAAATGATAAGGTTTGAGGAAATCCTCAAAGCAATTCCAACCTCCCTTTGTTATTACAAATTGGTGGGCTATGGTAGCTGCAGGGAAAATAGTCCCTTTACCCCTGCCTGTCAACTCTGCCTCTTACAAGCCACCAATTTGTCTGAGGATCTCCGTGATTCCTACTTTGAGAGGGACCTAGTAAGGTAACAAAAATGGGGTGCCCCTGAAACCAAAAACTCTGAAAACTGTGGAGACTGGATATAAATAAATGTCACCCCAGTTATGAACAATTTTTATGTTCTCTGTGAATTCTTTTGGTCTCATGAATTCCAGAAGAACTTTGGCGATTCTTGGGTTCTCAGAGCAGAGGAGAGTCCTTATTTTTGATGCAAAATATTTATCAAACTTCTGAAAGCTGACATCCTCTCTATCCCATGACAACACAGTACTCCATAATTGTACCGACATTTTTTCTCCTTCCTTCTCCTTAACCAGGTCCAGCCCACTGGCAAATTAATCACCACCTTTGAAGAGAAAAAGATGCATCAGGAGTGAGTACCATCCAAAAGGCCTATCCACCTTTCCATTCTTGATTCCTATCAACCCTCCATGAATAGCATCAACAATATAAGTGGCATAATCAAATGTGATTGCAAGAGAAGGATTCAAAATCTGAGTGATCATTAACAAGTAATGATTCGGCATATTTGCTTCGGCATCTTCTCCCAAAATTTGGCAAAGTGCCCAATACATTCCATTAGCCCTCAGGGTGAACATACTTAATGAGAAGGGCTCCTGTGTGTTGGGTCCTACAACTGTTAACCCTCCTATTTTCACAAATTTTTTTTTGAGAGGCCCACTCCTGAGATGACTCCTCTGTGCACCATAAATTTGGGCTAATGTTGTGAAGTTTATAGGTTCTAAAAAGTTTGTAAACTCATTAAGCCCAAATGCTGTCCTAAACTCTTCAGCATTAATTTCAACAAGGGTTTTCCCATTTACATCCCGAATGCTCCTTGTGACTGGATCATAGTTGAGCGCAATTTGGGTTAGCAAATCTGTGTCCATAAATACTCCTGAGACAACTAATTTCCTGACATCTAGTTCCCAGATACAATTTTGCGGGGTAGGAGAATTTCTCATCCCGAATCCAACTTTAAACAACTCCAACCCAGACAATCCAACCTGTGGGTCTCTCAACAAATTGCCCTTGTCATATAATCCTTCTCCTATCTTTAGATGGGGAGCCTTGGGAACTAACTCCTTTGCCTTTGATTCCTGATTAGTTGACAATGTCAACTGTTCTAAAAAATCATCACAAACACTCCTCTCTGAATAGTTAACCTTACCAGAAAATTCTCTTTTAGGAGCCATTTTGAAAATGCAAGAAATGAATGCCACTCTTAAACAACTCTGTGAAGAATCAATTATCTAATTTAGAACACTGCACAAGAATTGCTACACAAAAATACGAGAGAACCTGTTCTTTGCTTGAAGGAATTTTCTCTGCAACTGAACCGACTTGCTCTGTATCTGAGGAAAATAACTCTGCGTCTGCTCTTCTGCAAAATCCTTTAAAAGATATCTTTACCCAGTTGCTAGGAAATCAAATATTTGTACTCAGGGCCTTAACTATAACATTGATTCCGCATGCTTTGGCCATCCCTTCAAAATTAAATTCATACAAGAATTCATATTTTTCGCTCCAACGGGTCACAACAAATCCTGCAAGTGTTTCATTTTGCTCTTTTGCAATTTTGCGAAGCATAACTATCGGGCAGCTTGGTCCTGCGAAATAATGCCAACTATTCAATCAAAAGAAACTTGATCGAGCGTTAGGTTAACTGATGACTTTAGCTTTACTCTGGGTCCCGCTTTTCTATTGGCTACATGATACCGCATGGCGTCCAACCATTGGCCTTGAAATTCCCTTCGCATTCCACTTGATACTGGCCACGTGTCTTTCTTTCATACCGCCGGTTCCACCTTGGCGGGCCCACACTTTCTTCTTAGACCACGTGTTATCATGACACGTGGACGGCTCGCGTTCACTCTCGCTATTTCGTGGGGTATAAAGGATGAGCATCTTACCCTTGGGAAATAGCACGGGCCGTTGGATCATCTCTTAAGCTGATCGACTTTTAATCCTTTGAAAAGGCTCTCAGGAGGGGTGGGCCCGCTGACTCATCGTGAACACCTGGCACCCAGTCACTTTCAGAGCTGACTTGTCACCTTCTTATTTGCCAAAAGGAAACCACGAGACCCCACTTTTCTTCTTAACAACTATACCCACCAAGTCATCTCCACCTGCGACCTGACTCACCTCTGGGGCCCGCCTTTTAGCCTTTAATCCTGACCCGCTGACTGTTGTGACTTGTGCCATGTGCCGCCAACTTACTCGCTGTCAACCACCAGCTGGACCGTCTATGTGGCATGCCATGTGTTTTTCACAACTTCACTGGTTTTAAACTACGCGCAACTTCACCTAGCGAAATAACGCGAGTCGTGGATCCATCCGCGAGATGCGCACTAGTTACTGGGCCCAACAACTTTAGAAAAAAAAACATATAAGGCATAAAATTTTCGATTAATTAACATAGCCGCCTAGGCAAACAACAAGGGGGGACACTTCCTATGACCCCATGACCCATTACTTAAGTGAATAAAGTAACGAAAGATTAGAAACCAGAGGTTTTAGAACGAAACACAAGAGGATTTAAAATAAAAAACCCTTAAACCCTTGAGGTCTAGAACAAAGTTGAAGCATTTGGAACTACACCTTATTCAAAAATTCAACAAAACCATAGCCAATCATGGGAAAAGAAAAACCCATTTTAATTAGTGATAACAGGCTACTCGGGAGGTAGGCCCTCCTACCTAAATAGAAGATGATAACAATTTCTCTTACACTCAAGGTCCAATGGAAGGCGAGGGGAGAGGATACTTTTGTTATCAACTCTAGGGTTATAAACATAAAATGTGCAAAGAGCACCAAACACTTCAATCAAGTTCTTTAACCCCAAATGAAAAAGAGATTTGACCCTAATTAGACTAAAATGCAAAGACACACACCTATATTACCCCTACAAAAAATGATTAGTAGTTTTGATAGATTACCCCCACCCGCAAGCACACTAATTAGGTAAATTTTAGAAATCCAAATCCAAATGTGAAAAAGGGGCCTTCGACAATGCGTTTTTTGACAAATCCAAAGATTTGATTTTCCACAAGTTATTTTGAATAAAAATTAAAACCATAAATCCAAAAATTCGCTAATTTGCTTCCAAAATTAATTTTTTATGAAAAATCATAAATTTTTTATAAAAAATTCAAATATTCTTCAAAGAATTTGAATTTCGGATTGAACACTCATGATCCATAACGTGTAAACAAAATTTGATGTAAAAATTCCAAGCGATATGTGATATATGATCAAATCTCTCCAAAATTTTAATCTTGTGTCCAAAACCCTAGTTGCACAAGGTTATTCTCCAATTTGTTTTACAAAACAACAATATAGGGTTAGAAAAACCTGCAAAAAATATAGATCTAAAAAAAATCCATGTCCCATCGGGCGTGCCAAAATGTATATGGTGAAAAGTGATGATGATAAACTATTGTAAAACCATAAAGATCCAACCACAAACAATCTAGGTCCTACAATGGAACATTCACCAATACCAATAGAGATACCTAAGATCATGCGAATTAAAAAAAAAGCAATATTACAATTCACATGTCAAGTAGTGTTTCAATATCCATTGTCTCCTATCTCTATTGATCTTGTTTGATATATTTTCTCTAAGATTTAATGTGTGCACAATAGCTCAACAAAGAATAGATTGTGGTTGATAGCTTGATCACAAGAAGCCTTGATTGCATAAGGTTATTAGGCATATTTATTAGCTAGCTGGATTGATTAGAGTTGAAAAGGAAGATGACATCCTCTTATATAGAGAACACTGTAAGAAATGGAGGGATAAGATTAAGAGGTGTAAAGATAAATGACCGGCTAGGATTAAATGGTAGGTAGAGGAAATAACTAAATGATAAAAGGGGTAGGTAAGAGAAGAATTAAGAGATGAATGACATGTGTCATGGGTAGAAAAGGCTAATGAATTAATTAAATAAATAAAGATTTTTAAATTAATAGAGGAAGTGGGAACAATTAAATAAATAAAATATTTATTTAATTTAGGAAAAGGACAATTTAAATAAATAAAAGTATTTATTTAAATGAGGAAAGACTTAGAAGAGGATTAATGAATTGATTAAATAAATAAGAATTTATTTGATTAATAGAAGACTTAGGATAAAATAATTAAATAAATAAAATATTTATTTAATTAGATAGGACAATTTTAAGTGTCTACAACAAGTATAATAAAAATAGGATTCATCATGATAGAATTGTATAGGTGGCTAAGAATTCATTCTTGCCTCTTGTAAAATAGTTACAATCAGTCATTTATAGATCCGATTCAAAAAATGACTTGTTCTTATTGCATGCAGTTTTAAAATTTCACCTAACCTCATAAATATAAAACCAATAGTCATTAATATACACAACAACATAACATATTTATAGGGTCTAGTTAAATTAGCCTCATACCCATTTTTGCATTATAGTATCACACATTATTTGACCTAGCTATATCAACTTTTTACTCAAATTTTGTTCATTTATATACCATTACTTTGCTTGATAATACCTACCTATTACTCAATTTTTGCACAACAATATGATATAATATTTGGCTTGATTTACTTCAATCTAATAATCATTGTAAATAAAACATCATCACATATATTAAAACCATATTTTTATTGACACAAGATTCTTCAATACTATTAAGTGATTTTTACCAAGATATTTCCTACACAATATCTGATTATTGATATATGTATGTATATTCAACTTAAGTGAAATAAACCTAAAAATATTTTTACATGAACACCTAAGAGAATGAATGGTTCAATTTCATGAATCCCTATAGGTTTGGTAAAGTCAAAATTTGTTTTCTTTTCTTAAAAAAAAATGTCAAAAAAATGAAGAATTTTTACCTTTTTAACACAAACATATCCCCAAACACAAAAATAAATAAGCATTTAATTTCACAAAATTTACCAAAAGAAATAAGGGTTTCTAAAAGTATATTTGACTTGGATTTCTTTTCCCTTTTACTTTTATTTTTTCTCCATGCCTCCTCTCTACCTTCTCCTCCCTTTTCTTGTCAAAGATCATGCATAAAAAATGACGCCCTCTTCCATGCATATTTAGTGGATAGGCTATAATGTGGAGAACCCTATACAAGATTCTCCTCATGTCTTATGTCGGAGGTCGGGAATAAATTTTTTCACATTTGTCGAAAATAAATTGGCCAGTCATAGAAAAATTCTAATAGAAAGTTTTGTACGTCCCATCACCCTAAACTAGTGTGTGTTACTACTTATCAGATTGCCATTAGTTTCATGTCAAAGTTATTCTATATACTCTAGTCGGTTATCTCTACCAAGATATTCAGTCAGTATGAACAGTCTAGTCGGTTACAGAAGAAAGTAGTCTCAAACGTAGTATACACCAAGCTATCTACAAAGTATCATGTCATGTCTACCGAGCAACAAAGATGACACACCGAGTTGATATACATTGAGTGAAACGTGTTACTAGATTCATTGAACCTGGACATGCATATGAAAACGTGTTACAAGATCGAGGCACATCTAACCATTATCACATTGGAAATTGCACTTAAAGATTGTGTATGATTTTGAGGTCATCTAACCAATGAAATAATTTGCATGGTTATTCATTCGATAAATCATATTTGTAAGATCGAAGCAATGAATGGATCACTGTCATAAGAGATCTATTTATACAGCATGAGTTAAGAATTAAAGAGGTGTATGCATGAGTGTAAGAAGACTGTTACAGAGACACATAGGTCACCGAGAAGGTTTTCAGAGAACAGTCGAAGAACAGAGTAAACGGAAGGGTTTACCAAGTTACTATATGGGTTACCGAGGTATGCTATAAGCAAGGTAACTTATTCTGAGCACATAGAATCTGCTATAACATTCCAGATGTAAAGTTGTAGATATTTGTAATGATTTTATTGTAATATTTTGAAGTTGTAAGAGAAACCTTTAACAAGGTAAAAGACTCTAATCAAGTCTATAAATTGTAAAGCCTCTAACCAGGTGTAACATTTAGATGAAGTGTTGTAAAATCCTTTAGCAAGGTAGATCTAATAGATCTTGTTACTCCTAACGGGGTAAGCTATCGGAAATAGCTAAACATGTAGCTCTAACTGAGCACTTTATTATTGCAGTAGTGAAGTTGTGGGTGCCATTCCCACCGTAGTTTTTCTTTCTAACCAAGAGTTTCTGCGTAACCAATATATATGTGTTATAGAGTGAATCATGTATGATTGTTATCTATTTGTTTTAGCTTTATATTATGTTACTGCACTATTCGGTTTATGCATAACAGTAAAGTTATTGTTAAAGAAAAGTTTTGGAGTACTGATTCACCCCTCCCCTCTCAGTACATTAGCTTTCCATATTGGGCCTAACAATTGGTATCAGAGCTTCAATCTTGGAAAAGGGTTTAACTGCCTAAAGAGAAAGATCTTATCAATGGAAGGCTATAAACAATCTCGGAGGATTGTATATTTGCAAGAAGAATCGGATCATGCTAATCAAGTGATTGCAGACATGCAAAGACAAATGCAAAAATCTCTGAAAGTAAGAAGAAGATTATCTGATGATTTGCAGGATTCTCAAGAGTTAGTGGAACAAATTGAGACATCATCTGAGAACAGTATATTTGAAGAAACTGAAGAAATGATTGGAGTATTGAAAGAAAAGAACAAAGCACTTGTTGATCAACTGAAAGCAATGAAAAGAGAACATGAACATTTCAGCACACAGATGACTAAAAATCTTGATGCATTGAGGACAACCGAGGATAAAGTAAGAGATCTAGAAAGAGAGAAACAACAACTTGAAGTCTTAGTATCTGATAAGAATGATGAAATCACAAGGTTGACTGGAATTTAACAAAATCTGTCAGATCAACTAGGTTATGCACATCATGAAGCAATTCTGAAAAATGAGGAGAATCAAGCATTGAAACTTGAAGTATCAAGGTTGACCGATGAACTTGAATCAGAGAAGAAATCCAAAGAAACACTGAAGAAGAGTTATGAAGCATCAAAGATGTTGGATGAGCAACTGAATACAAGAAGACCCAACAAGGATGTAGGACTCCGTTACAAAGGAAAAGACTCTACCGAGAAGGGAATTCATACTACTGAGAGAGGAGAATCATCAAAGAAAGCTAGAATCAAGAAGAACATCAAAAGAAGGAAGCCTATTTGCAACTACTGTGAAAATCAAGGTCACACTGCCAACATGTGCCAAATCAGAAAAGGTAAGCAACCGAATGTCACTGAGTCCAATGGTTATTGTTACAACTGCAATAAATATGGTCACACATCTAATCAATGTAGGACAAAGTCTGTTAACAATTATCAGAAGGCAAAATTCAAAGGGTTTTGTAAAAACTACAATAGATATGGACATTGTACCAAGAAGTGCTGGCTTAAGCAAAATAACTATATGTGGTCTACACACCGAGCAAATGCTAGAGGTTACCGAACTCACACACATCCTTACCAACACTATTCTGCAGTACCATGGGATTACAATACGAGGATATGGTGTGAATGTTGTGGAAGATATGGACATATAAGTGCCAACTATTTTATAAGGTTTGGGATGAACAACCGAAGATCATGGAGAAATCCTGGTATGACATGTTTTCATTATCACAAAGTTGGACACTTGGCTGGAGATTGCAGAGATCAACCTAGAAAAGACACTGAAGAAATAAAAGACAAATTAAAGATGATTTGGAAAAAGAAGGAAATTGTGTCAAATGAAGAAAGCACCTTACCTACCGAGTTAGGTGCACCTATTCCAAATTAATCGGTAAAGGTATGAAGGGACTGCATTCTCTCAAGGTTAAAATCTTAACAGTTCCTATTTTATTATATATTTAATTCAAAATCTGCATAGTTAAGATGTATTAGTAAGTTTGAAATACTATCAAAGTCTTTTGAAGCACTATACAGGAAAACTGTCAAGTCGGTGAATACAGGAAACCTGTCTAGTCGGTGAATGAAGGAAGTTTGGTTACTTGGTTAAAACGGAAAAAGGTGAGTAAATCGGTTAAAGAAGAACCAAGTGCATTTAATTTTTTTGACCTAACCCGCACAGAGACCGATAAGGCATATGGTGTACTTAAAAGCATTTTCACGGTCGTTTACACTTACCAAGTTTTCGAGAGAGCAGAGCAAAGCGAATCCAAGGCGATCAAAACCTCCTACAAAGCAAATTCAAGGTATTTACATCAATCTCAATGCATTGTTAAGTTGATTTACCGATCGTATCTAGTTGCCATTATCTGCTAAGTATAAAGCGTCAGTCGTTTGAAAATCCTGAAACCCTAAGGATCCTTTGTTAGCTTTTATCTGAAATCTACAATGGCACCCAAGATCCAAGATCCCATAGTTGTCAAGAATGTAGAGAAGCCCTCACTAAAATACTCTTTGACTCCCAAAGTTGCTTTTGAACCGGACGACAAAACCATTTTTTGACTCATCCCGGATAGAGTGTTGTTAGTAGAGGATGTGAGATTCTTCACCAAATGTCATATTGAATAACTCGGTCATGTTGAAATCAAAGACACCTATGACGTGCTGTGTACCGATGGTAAACTGAATAGCAAGTACGAGCACATCAAGATCAAGGGACTAACTGAAGCCCTAACCTATCCCCGTGTGTTCAAACCCCAGTGGGTCATGTTTGTTCTAAGCAGAGTTCATGATGATTTCATGTGGCTAGAAGAGCAACCATTTAAGATTACCAAGGAAATCATTCATCTGATTATCGGTTACCCCATTTATGATCATGCCCGAGCCCAAAAGATGATATCACAGAAGGAATTGATCAGTTTAACCGGAGTGGAATCTGATTGTAGAGGATTAAAATTGAACAATGTCACAGATGAAGAACTAAAATTTGCCATTAGAGTAATGGGTTACTGTTTCTTCCAATCAGCAAGGGAAAACAATGTTCCCTGTGCAGCAGAAGACCTGGCTTACAAAATTGTGAAAAAGGGAATGAAAATTGATCTATGTGAGGTATTGCTGAAGAACCTATTTGAGAATCTGAACACCATCAGGAAGCCGAAGAAGAAAAACTTGGCTAATACTCTAAAGTTTGGATCATTACTGGTATGCATGTTTTTCTATTTTGAAAAATTCTTTCCATTAGTCGGTAAAGTTGTTTGGGAACTACACCGACCAATCACCCATCAGATTAATGACTTCATTAAGAAGTTAGGAGATAATTTCAATGATATTATGGATGATTACTTTAGTAAATTTCAAGAGAAAATGCATAACATATATAGGATTCCACCCCAACTAGTGGAGAAATACAAAAATGATATATGTTTTGAAGTTGACACCGATTACTGTTATGTGAATGCTATGGAACCGAGGACTCAATCTTTGTCACCAATGGGTTACGAGATTGATTTTGATATCACACAACAACAAATTGATGCATTTCTTACATTGCCGAGGCATGCTATCGAGCTGAGGTATGGAACCTATGAGGAAGTGAAGGAAAAGGTAAAGATGAGCATTGTAGTACCCAAAGCTACAAGAAAGGCAACAAAAATGATAAAGGCATTGTCAGAGAAATTCGGAGAAGACTCTTCCTCTACACCTGTCAAAGGCACCATTACCATTACCGAAGAGGAATCTGAAGCCCAAGAGGTAGCTATAACACTGAGCACTGAATTGCCTAAGGGTAAAGTGTTGAAGAGAAAGAAACAGGGCACATCAAAGGCCTCACCGACTCCACCTCTAGTAAAGTGACCTAACACTAGAGCATCTGTAGCCTCACTGAGTAAGAAAACAAAAAGTGTTACTACTCCCAAGGTAACAAAGACCTACAAGAAATCTACTCAGAGACTCATTTGGCAAAAGAGTCTAGTGAAACCGAATCAGAGGATGCAAGCAAATTTCAGATTGTCAAGAGCAAGAAGGTAAATATACATAGTGTTGAAAACTTCTGTGCTAATATGAAAGAATATGGGGGATTTGGTTCATTTAGATATGTCAAGTATGAAACCATAAATAATGATGAGAAGACACAAATTGAAGAAGCTATCATCTGCACACTTCTAAAATTCCGGTTAGCTCCATTGGAACTAGCTAAGTCACTTCCGAATGAACTTTACTTGCATATTGATAATAGGTGGAAGTATGCAATAGACTTGGAGAAACAGATCAGAGAGAGAAGTCTAGTTCATCTCTTTCTTGACATGTCAGTAGCTGAAATTAAGGAACATCTGACAACCTACAATTCAAAGTTTCTTGTAAAACAAAGAGCTTTAAAACTGATGAATGGGCTGTATATTGAAGTGGAAAATGAGACAAAAGCAAAGTGGCAGGAAATCTTTAAAATCAAGGATGCTGGTGAGCAAGCTACAGTTGAAATTGTTGATGTCACCGAGAAAGATCCTGATGTTACCGAACGAGACCCTACTGACACCATTCAAATAGATGAAGATGTCATGGATACAGAGGCACCGGAACAGGAAATGATAGAAGGCAATGCATATGCAAAAATTGTATCTAGTGAATTAGTCTTGGAACAAGTTCAACCTTATCCACCGGTCAAGCAACCTGTCTCAACCGAAACCCCTCATGACATGGAGCAAGGCACCAAAGGTCACAATTCTACAACAGGAGAAGGTACTACTCAAGAACAAACATCTCAAGCACCTTCTAGCACTACAAATGTTGAAACTAAGACACCAAGTACCGAGACACCAAAGGACTCTACAAAGGCTAAAGAAACTGATCAAAGTGTTGCCTCTACCGAGCAACCTACCGAGGGTCATCAAGCCTCACAAGCCCTTGTCTTAGTTCCATCGGTGAAAGGTAAATAAAAGAAGATGAAAAAGCATAGTTTTAAAGTTGATTTGTCAAAACCAATAGTGTTACCCAATGTAGACATATCAAAATTAAAGGGGCAACAAGAGAAGCAAATGGCCATTCAAAAGAAAAATAAGGTACTTCAGAAGGTAAAGGCACTCTTAATAGATATGCTACCTGAAGCTACAGTATCAACTGATGCAGCCATCCACATTCAACTGGATGAACTCCTAACAAAGATAGAGACATCAGGAGTAGATGCATCGGAGTATTTGAGCAACCTAAAAGACAAAGAGCTCACTGCAAAAATGATAGAAGAGGTACAAAAAGCTATAGCTATTGGTAAAGTTAAACTTGTCAAATTTATTGCTGAGTTGACTCCTCAACTCAAGCACATTCTTTATTTATTTCAGAAAATCTGCACATTTTCTTTATTCATTAAAGACATTAAGAATAAAACAGAGGCAATTGAGAAAGAGATCACCGATCTCTCAAATAAGTTGACCATAGAGCCAAATTCAGTTCAAAATTTTTACACAAAGCTACATCAGCTCATGGCTCAACAATTGGACCTAAGAAATGAAGAACACAAGATCTGGATGGACATAATGGTACTTCAGACATTATTCCTTCCCCATCTTTCATCCGTCCAAGAACAGATCAACCGAGCCACCTCCCTATCTACTACACAAGAGGGAAGCACTCTAGATGGCTTAATATCATTATTTGTTGATATTCAAGCACAAAATTCTTTAATGGACAGTGTAAAGAATGCCCTCTCTGTTGCTCTCACTGACGCTTGGACCAAGTACAAATCCATTTTTGACCAGTTACCACCCCCAAATGGTAATTAAGTTTTGATGTTTATCAAAAAGGGGGAGTAATATGATACTAGGGGAGTGATATAGTATTCAAATTATCAAACAACAAGAGTATAGTATACAGGGGGAGTATACCGAGCAGAGCAAGCAAAGTATCCAAGAGTAGTGAACCGAGCAGTATACAGAACAGTAAGCAAAGATCAAGGACAGATCACCGAGCATGCAAAATCAAAGTTTTGTATGGTATATCGATAAGGGGAGTATATCTGAATATATTATATTGTATTATTGACTATTGTATATACTGTCAGCATAGTCAAATTTTGCAAGTATATAGATTATTGAGTTATAACTTTGAAAGTAGTTTTTGTCAAACATATCAACTAATGTCAAAAGGGGAGATTGTTACTACTTATCAGATTGCCATTAGTTTCATGTCAAAGTTATTCTATATACTCTAGTCGGTTATCTCTACCGAGATATTCAGTCGGTATGAACAGTCTAGTCGGTTACAAAAGAAAGTAGTCTCAAAACATAGTATACACTGAGTTGTCTACTGAGTATCATGTCATGTCTACCGAGCAACAAATATGACACACCGAGTTGATATACACTGAGTGAAACGTGTTACCAGATTCATTGAACCTGGACATGCATATGAAAATGTGTTACAAGATCGAGGCACATCTAACCGTTATCACATTGGAAATTACACTTAAAGATTGTGTATGATTTTGAGGTCATCTAACCAATGAAATAATTTGCATGGTTATTCATTCGATAATTCATATTTGTAAGATCGAAGAAATGAATGGATCACCGTCATAAGAGATCTATTTATACAACATGAGTTAAGAATTAAAGAGGTGTATGCATGAGTGTAAGAAGACTGTTATAGAGACACAAAGGTCACCGAGAAGGTTTTCAGAAAACAATCGAAGAACAAAGTAAACAGAAGGGTTCACCGAGTTACTATATGGGTTACCGAGGTATGCTATAAGCAAGGTAACTTATTCTGAGCACATAGAATCTGCTATAACATTCCAGATGTAAAGTTGCAGATATTTGTAATGATTTTATTGCAATATTTTGAAGTTGTAAGAGAAACCTTTAACAGTGTAAAAGACTCTAATCAAGTCTATAAATTGTAAAGCCTCTAACTAGGTGCAACATTTAGATGAAGTGTTGTAAAATCCTTTAGCAAGGTAGTTCTAACAGATCTTGTTACTCCTAACAGGGTAAGCTATCAGAAATAGGTAAACATGTAGCTCTAACTGAGCACTCTTTATTATTGCAGTAGTGAAGTTGTGGGTGCTATCCCCACCGCAATTTTTCTCTCTAACCAAGAGTTTCTGCATAACCAAAATATATGTGTTATAGAGTGAATCATGTATGATTGTTATCTATTTGTTTTAGCTTTATATTATGTTACTGCACAATTCGGTTTATGCATAATAGTAAAGTTATTGTTAAAGAAAAGTTTTAGATTATTGATTCACCCCTCCCCTCTCAGTATATTAGCTTTCCATATTGGGCCTAACAGTGTGTACCTGCTGTAGACACCTAAAAATGTCTCATTAATTCTACACTAATTATTTGTCTATTTAATTAAGTAAATCTTTAATTATTTGATTAAACTAACTATTTCTTCTAATCATCGCCCTTCAACACTCCTAATTATTCTATTTTTATTCTCAAATCATTTTAATCAATTAGCCATATCTCAATTATTAATTAAATATCAATTATTTAATTAATTATGATTTATTCCTTAGTTAAATAATCTTTATTATTTAATTAATTCTATTTCCCAAGTTTAAATATTTTCATTTAAATTATTTAATTAATTAATTATTCTTCCAATTCCCCATATTATAATTCCAAATAATTCCATCTAATTTCATTTCATTTTCCCCAAATTCGAATTTAATATCATTTCAATTAATTTCATCTAATTCCAAATCATCAAATTCACATTTCACCAAATCTGAATTTCAGTTAATTTCATGTGCATTTCAGCATTCGAATGACCAAATTCAAATCCATATTGAAAATGAAAATCAAATTCAATTTCTAATTCCTACAACACATGCTAAAATCAGAACTGATTGATCAAATCAATTGTCTAATCAGTTAATTTAGTTAACTCATCAATCATCCTTTTTAACTCTCAATCTCCTTTTTATGACTAATCCATCTATTCAGTTCACTAATCAATCAAGTGAGTTCACTAATCAATCAAGTGAGTTCACTAATCCATCTATTCAGTTCACTCTTCAATCAATCCAGTTCACTACTCAATCAAATGAGTTAACAAATGAATCAATTGAGTTCACTGATCAATCTAAATCAGTTATCTATCAATCAACACTTGAGTTCTATTTCTCACCCCCTATGTTGAAAATCTATAAATTCAACCTCTTTTCATCAATTCAATCTATCTTTTTTAGAATCACAGTCTTCAAAACATTTGTATGTAGGAAATTGGTGCAATACCTGAGAGCCACCAACCACTCAAATTGGAGAAGCACAATGGAAGCAAAGATGCAAAATGAGGGAGTCTTTTATTTGAAGTCATTCCTTATTTTGTATTGATTTTCATTGATTATGTTTGATGTTTGACAGTTAGTTAGGAATTGGTGATTCATTCTTATTTGCTAATTATATCAATAACATTCATGACATTTAGGCATAAAAACAAGGGCGGACCCGACGTGAATCACTCTGACCTTTGATTTTATTTTGATATGTTTTGCAGATTCGTACGGACACAGGAAATTGGACGTCGTAATTGCATATACGGAAATTCGTAATTGCTCATATCATATCGCAATCACCCTGACAACATGTCACAATTGATGACACAAGATGTCGCAATTGCCTAAATAGATCGCAATTGCCCTAAAAGATTGATAATTAAAAAATTCTTGTGTCATTTTTGCATGATTTTCTATTGCGCATCCAACCCTGAATCTTTATTGAATTCTAAAAAATTTCATTTCTGCATATAAAATGTTTCTAATTCAATGGCAGGAAAGGTGACATTCTGAATTTCAGGTGCAAGGAAGGCAAAGAAAAATAGGAGACAACAAAAAACTTATCAGAAACTTCTAAAGGCTGAAAAAGAGCTCTGTGAAATCGAAGAAAGAGAGGAAATCGCTCAGTATCACAGAACTATCCATCGCTTTCTAACCAAGTACAAGTTCTTTGACGAAATTGATGTGTTGGCTCGCGTAGTGTGGAACAACATCATTGCAGAATAAATCTTCTATCTTCTATCTTTTCCTTCTGTTTTTCTGTTAAAAGTCCAAAAAATAAAAAATAAAATAAATAAATTAAATTTTTTTAGAAGTCGCAATCGCTATCACATCATATCGCAATTGATCAATCGTCACGTCACAATTGCTTACACAATAATTCACAATTGATGGTTCATCATGTCGCATTTGATATGATATCAATTCACATTTGATTAGTAGGTTAGTCGCATTTGGTAAATTTAGTTTTCTATTTTCTATTTTATTACAGTTCTGGTTTTTACCAGAATACCTCTCTGTCTGTGAAAAGACATAACTTTGTAACCTGCAAATTAGGCTGGATAGCCCACCGTGTGTTGTCTAACATTATTGTTTTTCTGCAGGTGTAGCTTAGAAACACTTATTTTTGGTGCTTTAATAAAGAACAAAAACAACTTTCATCATTGCTATGTTGGTTAAAATGAACACCATGTCTGTGTGGAGCAACATCTCCACTTAGAATTGAAAATCATTGCAATGAAGGGATAAAAAGAACCTTGTCTTTTGTATATTTTAAGGGATAGGTATTATGCTCTCCCCTTCAATGGGTGATCAGAAAACCAAACCCTCTTCTTTCATTCTTTCCTTTATTTTATGCAATTAAATCCTTTAAAAGGTCTGCCCTCCCAAGTTGCCCTTAGGGCGCCATTAAGGCCGGTGAGAGGGGAACGACCTAAGTGGCCAATGAATAAAGCCAAGTAATCCAAGCCACTATAATCAAATGCGTATGTGATGAAAATCATGTATGACGAGTGTTACATGTTGTCACAATGATGTTATACCTCCCTCAGTGCCTATACGGTGCGTTAAAATCTATAGAGCATAACCTCTACAGACTGGGAGACCTCCCTCAACGGAGTGTAAAACACTGTTGATTGTGACCACTCGAATGAAACCCTGTCTAAACACCATAGAAATTAGAAGCCAAGCCGAGTCAGTAACCAGACACTTGTTTTATCATAGTTCAAGGGTGGGGAAGAATCTACCCCCAAGACACTCACCATAAATCTCCCAAGATGACAGGCCAATTGAGGAGCAATCTTCTTTGGTCTAATTTATGGAAAAAAGGGCAAAAAAATGGGCGTACCCTTGGGTGTGACATGACTGTATGAGCTGACAGAGTATCAAGATGTGGGCTGTGATAATACTTGTGACCTTTTTGACAGTAGGAGAGTCTGTCTGATACCGAATTGCCCAAATACAATGAAAACAAAATGGGGTCTTAAAAAAGATTCCAACATTCATGGAAATTTGAAAAACTTTCCTAAAAAATTGCTATATTCATGGTTTTATTCTTTTTGATGTGATTGTTGTGCTCTTTTCTATACTTCAACAAATTCCAAAACATTTTACAAGATTCAAATCAAAACAAATTCAAGAGTTTCAGTGTTCAACAAGAAAAACAAGTGCCAACAACAAAACCAAACCTTTTTGCACAAATTCAAAGATGATGAAAATGTTACTTTCAAGTGATCATAGGTCCTCGGTATTCAATTCATGTAGAAGTCCCATTAGAGTCATCGCACAAAGTCCTCACACAAGTCATTTTACCTTAAGATTAGTGTCGCGTCAGATTATAGGAATCATACCTAAGTCCATGGGTATTAGAGGAGATGGAGAATTCCCATTTGAACAACCAAATCTTGGACCAAACACTGACCAATTACAAATAATTAATGGTTTAGATAACCTCGCTTGGGAGTTAAGAGTCATTTGTGCCCAATATGACATAGTTGAGGCCATCATAGATGATGAAATCCAAAAGTCTATTCGCCTTGATGAGAAACTAAGGAAAAATATACAAAGAGTAGCTCAAAAAGAAGCCATTAGACAATTGGTAGAGAAAACCATAGCAAGATTCCTCAAATCGTGTTAGAAAAATAAAAAAGTGTCCATCATCTTAGATATCATTCATTCATTCTTAGAGTCTGCATTCTCTGCATAGTAATATTCAAACGCACAGCTCTAAAAGGAAATGATCAATTCCCATTTGAACAACCAAATCTTGGGGCAAACAACACTCAATTAGAGATAATTGATGATTTAAATATCATTGCTGAAGAATTAATAATTGATCAAAACCAAATATGACATAGTCCAGGCCATCATAGATGAAGAAGTTCAAAAATCAGTACAGATAGACATAGACCTAGAAAACCGAATTAAAGAAGAGGCAGAATTTGAAGTTTTCAGGCAATATGCTGAAAATATTGTGTCCGAATTTCAAAATCCTAGATAGGAAGTCATCTGCATTTTAGGGTGTTATAGAAACATATTTAGTTGTATTTAACTAAGTCTTGCATACACATCTTAGAGAGTCAAAATCACTTCGAAGCAATATTCATGCCATTAAGACGTGCTTAGAAGACAAAAAATCAAATGGATCCTAACAATGACCCCTTGGTCAATCCAACATGGAATATGGATCTATCCACACAACAAAAAACACAGGGTTACGCACCCACAATGATGTCAACAAACCCAAACAAGATGCCTTCCCTTGATGAAATACGACATAATTTGACAAAGGAAGAGCTCGAAGCAGCCCAACAAGACCCCGCAACATTAATGATCCTCAATGCTCTCATTAATAGTTATAGAGATAGGTATCTCGCTCTCTTAGTACAAAATGGGGCCAAACTACCGCCAAGGGTATATATTTCAACAATACTACCACAAGGTATGACATTAAGCCAGAATATACCTCAAATACCCGTTACAACGCAGACACAAGCAACAATTGCTACAACAACACAAGGTATGTCTCAAAATACAAATATGGCTACAACCTCAATACAATCAATAATGACACCACCAAGTGCCAATCTTACAATGTGGGCAACACCAAATATGGCTACAACCTCAATACAATGAACAATGACACCTCCAAGTGCCAATCTTACAACATGGGCAATGCCTAATATGACACTACAAGCTCCAATATCTCACATCATTACCTTGGCAAATATAACTCAACCAACAGTCTCAGTTGGTTCCTCCTACAATAGTCAGAATGTGAATCCAAGGATAACAAGCTTGGCTTAGGAAAATGCTACTCCGTAATTTGCATACTTCACACCGCCTACTGGGACTTATGGGACATAGTTACCTTGTTTATCTACATTTCAACAAGCCCAAAGGTACTCAAATACTATTCCTTTTGTAGGAAACATTCATCAAGTCAACACAGTGACAACCCAAATAGAACTTCGGACTCAACAAATGGAGAACCTACACAAGAAAATGACCAGTATACACGCAGGGAATGATAAAAAGAGCTATACCATGGAAGATCTCTGTCCTTATCCTTTTGACAAAAAATATACATGCCACCTTTTCCCCCACATTTTGAAATGCCAAAATTTGACAAATATAGAGGGAAAGGAGATCCTCAAGATCATATAAGAGAATTCTTTATGACATGCATTGAAGTATCTCACAATGATACATACTTGATGATGTTATTTTCAAAAAGCCTGGGAGTGACAACACTAGAATGGTTTTCACACCTTTCGCCCAAAATTACTTCATGGGGAGAATTAGCTGAGTTGTTTATATCCAACTTTGCCTTCAACATAGAAAATCCAATCACATTAATGGATTTATGTGCAACGAAACAAAAAGAAGGTGAGACTTTCACTACATTCTTACAAATATGGAGAGGACTATATCATAGATGCCTCAGTCACATCCCTGAAGCGAAACAAGTAGACATCTTTAATGAAAATATGGTGCCTTCGATTAAACATCCAATACAAATGCAATGCCTGAATAATTTCAAAGACATTACAGAAAAAGGCATCAAATATGAGAAAGGCCTATTAGAACAAGGGATATTGAAGCACCAAAAGGATAGTGGACCAACCACCAGCACAAGCAATGAAAGACCAAAATTTTGGTCTAGAAATAAAAATGTCACAAATGATGAAGTTGTTGATGTACGTATTGTGAACAAAGCTCAATCGGTAATATTTTTACAAGGGCCAACTGATAAGAACCAGTCTCTGACAAATGACACCAATGTACTACAGTCAAATAATCCAAGGCCTCCAAGGATAGGTGCACCTAGAAGGAACTTCACACCCCTTGGAGAACCCATTGAATCAACACTGAAGAAGTTGATATAGAGCAATGCTATAACTTTACTAGAAGCTAGGCCATATGAACCAGGTCCATTTAAGCCTGATTGGTAGAATGACAATGACTTTTGCAAATATCACCGTAATAAGGGCCACAAAACAACAACCTGCTACAAATTGAAGAACCTCATCCAAGATCTCATAGATCAAGGTGAGATTACAGTGGATAATAAAGCAAAAAATATAAATCATACCATTTTCAAAGATCCTTTTGTCAAACATGACAAGGGAAAGGCTTCCAGTTCTAATAAACAAGACAATACTACCAATTATACTGATGTAGCATTTGACTATGCCATTAACATGCTAAGTGAAGGACATAAAATGGTAGCTACAATCACAGTGAATCCTAGAAGCATAGATTGTATCATCATTACAAGAAGATTGAAAGTGACATTACAAGGAGTACCTCCGAACCAACCTTCAATAACTAGCAACTATGATATGGTGGATCAATTGAAGAGAACTCCAACCCAAATTTCATTATTTGAGTTGTTGTGCATATCACTAGCCCATAAAGCAGTCATGGATAAAGCCTTACAAGATTCAGTTATTGCTAGGGACATTGATGAGAACACATTTCAATCAATGGTGGGAAACTTGTCAGCCTCAAAGGTCACATTCACTGAACAAGATGCTCCTACAAATCGACTCATGCATAATGATCCATTGCACTTAGAAGCTTTTATTGACCAAAAAAAGGTTCGAAGAGTAATAATAGATGGTGGCGTGGGCCTCAACATTTGTACTCTACATTTGATCAAAGATCTGGGATATTCTGAACATTATATTGACTCTACTAAGAGAATCAATGTAAAAACCTATGATGATGAAGAACACCCTTCCAAAGGTATGGTGACATTACCAGTACAAGTGGGACTGACTAAAACAAATATTTCTTTCTAAAAACTTGATAGAGAACTGGGGTATAATATGCTGTTAGGTCGCCCGTGGATACATACAATGCAAGAAGTACCATCAACTTTTCAACAATGTGTAAAGTTCCCATATAATGGTATACAAATCACTGTCCATAGTGACCAAACCCTTTCCAACATTGTAATCATTTAAAGGCAAGCTCAGACAATCAGGTACCAAATAATCAAGAAACTCCTATTCGCCTACAAATGGAAACATTATCAATTAAAGAAACAGAGAAAAATATACCAACTACATCTTCTTTGTGTATTAAAGAAGTTGGTTGTGGAGAATATTCCATTTCAAGCACATCAAATGGCAAACAATCATCATTTTCTCCAAGGTCCTTTGGGAAGCTTCATAACACAACAATGAAGCAAGATAAAGGCAAAGAATAGTAAAATATTCAGATTGTTGTTTCTTCATTAGATGGGGAGATATACAAGAAGAATCTCTAAATGAAGATATTAATCATTGGATATATAGAGAGGAGGATGACATGGTAGTACCCAGGATACCTCTTCATCAATATGGAAATGGTTTCAAGATGTTACAAAAACATGGATATGATGGCACCACAGGATTAGGGCTACAAAAGAAAGGAATATTAGAACCTGTTTTTCCAAATGAAAACCCAAAGAATCAAGGCTTGGGATATAAATATGTGCCACCAATTACAGAAGCTAGACAACAAACATTGGATATATTGAACAGGCCAATAGTACCCTCATATTTCATACCTATAAGCCAGATGGATTTCTTTCCACCTCAAATAAGAAAGAAACTACCAACATCTCCTATCACAGAATCAGATGATGAAGACATGAGGCAACTTCTGCAAGAACCTAATATAGAGACAACCAACACTATAGTACCTGAATAATCTGCACAATCAAACATTGCAATAGATACAAGCGTAACACAAGCAGATGAACCAAATCCTTGGTTATTGTCAATACTCTTGCTAAGAGAAACAACTTTGGCACCTCCATTTGAATCAGATGAAGAAAGATTGCAAAGACTAATGCCAGGCTTAAGAAGGGTATCCAAAATGCAAAGGAGGCCTACTCATTTACCAGAACAAGAGCATATAAGTGATACAAAATCAGAGAGTGAAATGTATATAGAAAGCATCATAGATTCTCATGACTATGAATTTCCATCTAAAAATGAAGACAACTCGTCACCAATATATGATGAAGAAACAACAGATCATAATCAAGTATGCATGATATCAAGATCATCTAAAATGACAAGAGACAAAGATTTGCCCCTCATACAACCATGTTTGATTGACTGGGGGCAAGAAGGAGAGCCACAACTAGATTGGTTCCAAAATGACGAAGCTATAGCAGAATTATTAAGTGCAAGAGATGGATTCCCTTATAATGATCACAAAGATGGCTATGTAGTAGATCTAGACAAAACTCCATATTTTGGAGAGGCAAGCTTTTCTCTTAATCACAACAGTGATGATAAAGCTGAACACATAATAGCCGCCCTACCTATTGGTAAAGAATAGTTAACATTACTGGTAGAAGAAACTAAGGAAATCAACATCGGCAACACTGAGAAGGTTCGTAACATCCACCTGGAAAAATCCCCTGATCCAGTGGAAAAAGATAAATTTATCAACTTCTTTAAGCAAAGACCCATAGATTTTGCATGGTATTACACAAATATGCCTGGATTAGACCCCTAATTAGTTTTACATAACTTTCCTTTACTTCTAGGGGTAAAGCCATACAAACAAAAGCTCAGGAAAATGCACCCTCACATAGCCTTGTTAGTCAAAATTGAGTTACAAATATTGTTAGATTTAGGTTTCATCAGACCTATAGACTATGCTGAATGGATTTCAAATCTAGTCCCGGTATCCAAGCATACTGGAGGTATCAGGATCTGCATCGACTTCAAAGATCTTAACAAGGCTTGTCCCAAAGATGACTTTTTGCTCCCTAATATAGACATCATAGTGGACTTAATAGCTGGAAATGAAATGCTATAACTCATGGATGGTTTTTTTGGGTATAATCAAATCAAAATTGCAGTAGAAGATCAACCGAAGACAACATTTACTTGCCCATGGGGAACCTATTGCTGGAATGTGATGCCATTCGGCCTTAAGAATGCAGGTGCCACTTATCAAAGAGCAATGACCACCTTATTTCATGATATGATACACACAATCATGGAATATTATGTAGATGACTTGCTAGCAAAATCCAAAACAAGGGATGGTCACTTAAGCATATTGGCTAGGATCTTTGATAGTGTGGAGCAATACAATGTATGACTAAATCTAAAAAAATGTGTCTTTGGGGTAACCTCTGGTAAAATCTTGGGATTCATTGTATACAATCACAAAATTGAGATAGATCTAGAGAAAGTTAAATCTATTTTAGACATGCCATCACCTGCTACACTCAAACAACTCAGAAGTCTACAAGGGAGATTAGAATCCATAAGGCGCTTCATAGCCCAATTGGAAAAAAAGTGCCAACCGTTTCAACATCTTCTGAAGAAAGGTGTTATATTTAAATGGACACAACAATGCCAGGAGGTATTCAAAAAATTAAAAGAATATCTATTGTCCACTCCAATATTGGTCCCGCCGGTACATGGGAAACCATTACTACTATACATAGCTACAACAAGTTCTTCCTTAGGTGCTCTCCTAGCGCAACATGATGAACAAGGAAAAGAGAGAGCCGTGTACTATATTAGTACAACACTCATTGGATATGAACTCAACTACACATAGATAGAAAGAGCATGTCTTGCAGTAGTCTTTGCATCACAAAAAATGAGACATTATATGTTGAGTCATAAAATACATCTGGTTGCACAATTTGATCCACTCAAATACTTGATGAATAGAGCAACACTAACTGAAAGACTTGCAAAATGGGTCATGATACTCAGTGAATTAGACATTGAATACATCAGTAGAAAGGCTATAAAGAGATAAATCATAGCAGACAAACTTGCAAAAGCACCTTTACAAGACAACCATCCAATGGTGATAGATTTTCTAGATGAATCCGTATTTTCACTATTAACACAAACACAATGGAAATTATTCTTTGATGGTTCACATACAAATCATGGAGCAGTAGCAGGAATTATGTTCATAACTCCTCAAGGAGATTCAATTCCCAAATCATTTAGGATTATCTTTCCTTGTACAAATAACATTGCTGAATATGAAGCCCTGATGGTAGGACTACACACTGCACTACAATGGAATATCAAAGATCTACAAGTCTTTGTAGACTCACAACTCATCATTAATCAAGTCAATGATGATTACAATAGAAAAGATGATAAGTTACAACTGTACAAACATTTGGTAGAAGAATACAAGCAACACTTCACCAACATCACATTTGAACAGATTCTGAGAGTGCAAAAGAGGGCAGCAAGTGCAATGGCAACATTAGGATCTCTCTTAGATATGCCAAATGATGGAAGTCACTTTAAATTTCAAGTGGAACAACTTATTGACCCAACTTATGAAATACCATCCACTGAATATGTTTGTATGATAGTAGGACCCGAGTCTCCATGGTACAAAGATATATATGCATACATGCATGATCAATATATACCCCCAGATCTTTCACATAATCAAATAAAAGCACTCATACGACAATCATCAAAACATGCAATCATTGTCGATACTTTATACATGAAAAGTATAGACAACACCTTACTCAGATACCTTGATATGGAGGAGACACAAATTGCCTTAAAAGAAGTTCATGACAGAATATGTGGCGCACATTCTTCTGGACCTGCTCTAGAAAAAACACTGTTACAAACAGGTTACTATTGGCCTACAATGGAAAATGACGCTTACAAGTATGTCCAAAGATGCAAGCAATGCTAAATACATGGGAATCTCATTCATGGATCTTCTCAAGATCTTCAGCCAATAACATCACCCTGGCCATTTTCACAATGGGGATTAGATCTTGTAGGGAAAATAAATCCTACCTCCTCCAACAAACATAAGTTTATTCTCACTGCTACAAAATATTTTATGAAATGGGTTGAAGCAATCCCGATAATTCTCACATCAGGAAAACAAATAGCTAAATTTATCTTGAATTATATTATTTGCAGGTATGGGGTACCCATGTGCATCGTGACTGATAACAGATGACCATTTAAAAATTAAGAAGTGAGCGAGATTTGTGAGAAATTTAAGATCCAACAACGTTTTGCAACACCGTACTATCCCCAAAGCAATGGTCAAGCTGAAGCAACAAACAAAACTATTTTGAAAATCTTAAAATAAAGTTGTCAATGACAGTGGACGAGATTGGCATCTCCAACTAAATCTAGCTCTATGGGCTTATTGAACTAGTATACGTATGGCAATTGGTACAACACCTTTCTCTCTGGTTTATGGTGTAGAAGCCATGTTACCTATTGAAATAGAATTGCCATCCCTAAGAGTCTCTCTAAAAAACATCATCTCAGAAGAAAACCATAGAGTCACACGTTTGCAAGAATTAGAATTCCTAGATGAAAAATGACAAAGCGCTCTAAACCATTTACAAGGCTACCAAAACAGAATGAGAAGAAGCTACAACAAATGAGTCAACCCACATTGCTTCAAAATAAGAGATATTGTTCTTGAAGAAAATCAAAGAAACCTTGTTGAACGTGAAAACCAAGGAAAATTTGAACCTAACTGGTTAAGTCCATTTTTCATAATGAAAGTAATTGGAAATGACACTTATCATTTGCAAACAATGGAGGGAGATTCACTCCCTGATCCCATCAATAGTATGCACCTAAAAAGATATTACATCTAAGGGTGGGTTCATTTCATTTCCAGTACTGCATTTGCATATCTCTTTATCGCATTGCATTATCTCTTCTCATATAGTTGCATCAATAAAACAGGGTGATTGTCTGAGTCATTCACCTGTCTGTACTAAAAGGAATGAAGGTTGTCTCATTTCCTAGATACTTGTTCATAAAGTATTTCATAGGTCTCTAGTCATTCATCTTCAACATCACGTCGTGATTACGCTTTATCCTTGGTTGGGTAGAAGGTTCCTTATCAAGTCTTGTTACCAAAAATCTATCAATTGCTATATCTTACACATTAATCAAAAGCTCTAAGTCATTATAGATACCTAGTTGGTCATGTGGCTAGTGAAAAATCCAATATTCTGCTTCAGCACCATTGTAATTGTCATACCTAAGTAGGTTTCATTACTTACAAGTCAAGGCAAGAAAATAAAAGAAAAAAGTCTGATGTCAATCTCAAGGCAAAAAAAAGAAGAAGATATAATATTGAAATATCACGCATACAAGTGCGACAAAAAAAAAGATAGACTATGGGAACATGCAAGTAACTCCATCAGGCCTATGGACGCCTACTGACAATGGAGCAATATTTGAGAGATTACGATGCATAACCTCGTTGGAGCCCTAAAAGCTTGCTGGCAGCGAGGCTCTATCCAGGTTGCTTTTGAAGTCAGAATAACTTATGTAGCTAGCCACATAGGATTCCAAGGGCCTTTAATGGTTATAAGAGTAAGAATGAACTCAAACGCACACACATGGGCAAAAGAAGATCAAAATTTCAAGAATTGATGGAGAATTTTTCGCGCCTCCATTCATAAATCTTGGTTACATAGTGTGTTAGTTTGGTTGGTCCAAGTCTTTTGAGAATTGATTGAACTCCTATCTCTAAAACATTTCACACTTTTAATCCAATTAGTGAATTTTAGAATGAAAGACACACACACACACTCATCCTTGTTCGAATACAAATTGCATATTTGCAATGCACCCTACATTAGCATAACTCATATCAAAAACTCATTGTCTCCATCACATTATGCATCATCATGTAAGGTCTGCATACTTGGGGGCATAATTGAAGAAAAATCCAAAAACATTCAAAAAATGATCTCGAAAAAATCCAAAAACATTCGAAAAATGATCCTGAAAAAATCCCGAAAACATTCGAAAAATGATCCTGAAGAAAAATCCAAAAACATTCGAAAAATGATCCTAAAAAAATAAAAAACATTCGAAAAATGATCCTGAAGAAAAAATCCAAAAACATTCAAAAAATGATCCTGTAAAAATCCTAAACATTCGAAAAAAGTTCTGAAAAAATAAAAAATTAGAAAACATCAAAATCACAACAAAAACATTCAAATACGATCTTAAAAAAGGAACAAAAACATTGAGAAAATATCAAAAAGCCTAAACATCGAAAAAGATCTTTGAAAACAAAAACAATCAAATACCAATTGTAAAACTTGCAATAAATTGTCTCGCAAAAATTAAACACCCCAATAGATGTCCAACAAACACTTCGCACAAAGTTAAACAAACGATACAACTAGCTTGTCAAAACGTCTGTAATCACACCGATCCACTGTCTAATCTATCGATTTATCAAACTATCAACGTGATCAATATCTTGTCTTAAACAGAAATGGTACACTCAAAACCAGACAGATCGGTCTTATACGGGGTCCAAAACTTCTGAAATGAGACATTATCAAAATCACATCAAACATATCAAAGCAAAGGCACAGTCAGTATAACTGTTGAGTTTTGTCTATTTTTGGTTCACTCTTTTTATCAAATTGGCAAAGATCATTGCTTTTAGCTATTGAAGGATGTCCAAAAGTGACTAGAGGAGCCATGATGGGCATGATCCTTTTCTTTGTTTGCTATTTGTGGTTTGAACCAATGAAGTTTTGGGGCAATTTCTCTAGTGGGTGTCTGTGATAGGAGCATTTAGCTTGTGAATGCCACACATACCTTGACCCCTAGTGTAATTCCCAGAATGAAGGGTTCATTCCTTGTCTGTTATGTGTTTGTTTCTTTGCAATGAGATATCTATACATATTGGTTTCTTATATCCTGGTGTAATAAGCTCCATTGTTATATAATAAGGCTCAATGATGATAATATATTGCACCACGAATAAAGCAATGAAAGCTTTCTCATCAAAATTTCTATCATATCATCTATAATTACATCAAAATCTGGTTTCCAAAGATTGATTCAGTTGATTGATTATCTTTTCTACGTCTAACAACGAACAATTATTATAAGATCTTCAACATGTACTTTGACACACAAAAATATATAAGCATGATCACATTGCATGTTCATTACCATTTCATACTCATAATACATTTTTCATCAACCATTATACATCACAACATAAAGCTACATCAAATCACTGCATGATATCACATTCACATTGCATTCATCATCACAATAAAAATTTGCATGAAGTTCACAATCAAAAAGCTCATCAAGAACGCATATCATATATATCATATAAAAATGTGTCAAAATACATCGTATCTACATCATCAAAATCAACATCCAATCTCTCAACCTATACTGCCTCTATCAGTAGGAGCATCTCGACTAGCTCTAGCCCGTCCCGATGGTGCTCTAGGTGGACCCGTCACTCCCCCACTACTAGTCTGTTGAGAAGTAGATTGACTCCATCTTCTCCCCATGAAAGCACCAAAACTAGGTTCCCTCTGACCCTCAGGAATAGTGCTCTCATAAGCCTGCCGATAATAAATAGCCTCCTGTGCAGCAGCAAAATATCTATTTGCCTGGCTATGTGCCTCCGTCACTGGCCCAAATAACTAATCATATGCATCCATAGTGACCTGAGACAACCTAATTGCCTCATCCCTCTCCCGCTGTAATCAATCTTTATCAACAACTATCTGATCCCTATCCACAGTCAAATCCTCCATCGCATGTTGATACTAATCCCTATCCTCCATCCGCCATTGCCGCAAAGTAGCAACCAAATCCTCCAAATGCCTAACCTGATCTCTCAATCTGTCCTCATCTCCTCTATCCACAACTACAGACCTTGCAGCCTGGGACATCTCCACATAATAACCATTATCGCCGCCCTCATCTCCATCACTGTTCGATGACCCTGATCCTAACTCATCACTATCATCAGAATTGCTCATGGATGCAGTCTCTCCACCAATATCCACATCCTCCCTATCACTATCCACTTGCCCTGCGACCACTGCTATCAGATCTATACCTCCTCCACCCCTACCTCCTCCACCTCTAACTCCTCCACCCCTATCCTCTCCACCTCTCCCTCTGGGACCCCTACCATGTCTAATTTGCTGAGCACCAACTAGAACTATCGGATTTGTCAAAGGTATAGGCCTATGATGTATCCACCATACACTATACTGCACTGTGGACTTGGATCCGCTACACCAAGTTGCCATCCCCACAAAACAAAAGAAAGAGCATCAAACTCAACAATAGCAACATGAGGTTGTATACAAGCACCCCAATCACCAACCTCTCGAGTAGTGTAAGCAAAATAAGTTGTCACGTCTAGAATACCTTGTACTTCCCCGAACTATTTGAGCACATGACCAAGAAGATGCATATCAATAACCCTGTGACTATCAACATCTCTACCAATTAGATATCTCTACTAGGCGATAAAAAAGAAGATGCTAAGCATCATTAGTCCAACCAGGACAAGTAAGATAAGGTCTCCATGAGAAGTACTATAACATATCAATCTGATGACGCCAATAGAAGATGTTACCTGATGCCCTATGCCTCACACCAACACTATATCCATAACCATATGGCTGATCTGGATCTAAATCTATATGTAATGTGAGACATAAAATAGCAATGTTTTCCCAAGCCCATGTCTGAAGCTAAGTAATACCGCATCCAACTGAATTCTGCTGCAAATAAACAACCCCATGCATCTGATGATACAAAGTTGGAAGAAGACAAGGACCCCAAGAAAACACATGTCTGTCAATAATAATATCATGTATAGCACGTCCCCATCCAACAAGAAAACCATGGGCATATCTATCAGGAATCAATAATCCAGCAATAGTACAAGCAAGCACAATGATGAGATCATCATAATCAAAATCATCCCAATGAATATCATAATGACCATGGATATGTAGATCCTTCTCCTCACACTTGAACAATGTACACAAAGCTGAAATACCATCATCACGATCAAAAGTAACTCGCCTACCAGTTATCAGAATGTGTAAAATACACCACACATCCTCAAGTGTGATAGACGCCTCACCGGTTGGTAGATGAAAAGAACATGTCTCTAAATGCCACCGCTCAACCAAAGCAGTAATCATAGCCCTGTTGGCCGTAACCTCAGGAAAATGCATAATATAGTATAATCCAACCTATCGTAACAAAGCGGTATCCTCTGCATCCAACTCATGACGTCGATCAAGACTATCTGGTCGTGTCTGCCTAGCAAGAAGTATTGGATAATGCGCCTGCATTTGAAATATATATAAATGAGTCAACTACGTCATCAAAACTATCAAGATGCAGATGCTGAAGAAAGAAAGACCTTTATTATCAATTGAGAGCAAAACAAGAAAATGCGACATATTTACGCCATATGCGATACAATTTTATCAAGTGCGACAAAAGTTAACAACTGCGACATGAAACATCAAGTGCGATACGTTAAACTCAATTGCGACATAATAAAGTCAATTGCGGCAAAATCGATACTCAATTGTGACATACATGTAAAATGACACACCAAAAAATGATTAAAAAATTGCAAAATATAGACAAAAAAAAAGCACAAAGTCAGACAACTCACCATGCCACCAATACCGAGAGGTCTCTGATAAGATCGCACTCGCTCGGATAAATGCAACCTTTCTCTATGACCTGCCATTTCGCTCCAAGGACGCTAGAAGCTCTAATATCTCTAACAAATTCTTTTGAAACAAAAAAATGCAAATGAGCTCAAACACATACCAATCCTCAATTTATAAGCTCAAAAATTAGGGTTTCTTAACATAAACGCCTGTGGACCCCTCCAACTTTAGTGCAGTGTTAGACATAACAAACGAGATTGAAACTCTTTCAAACTTCATATTATTACTATCTAGCATATTTCTGAAAAACTAGTCTTCAATCCAAAAATTTTCGACCACTTTTTCTGAGGGGGCATTATACCCTAGCGTCACTAGGCCATACCGGGGCATAAATTTTTCATTTTCTTTGAAACAACACTGTTTAGACATTGTCTCAAAGAGGGGCAAATGTAGACACCTAAAAATGTCTCATTAATTCTACACTAATTATTCGTCTATTTAATTAAGTAATTCTTTAATTATTTGATTAAACTAAGTATTTCTTCTAATCATCACCCTTCAACACTCCTAATTATTCTATTTTATTCTCAAATCATTTTAATCGGTTAACCATATCTCAATTATTAATTAAATATCAATTATTTAATTAATTATTATTTATTCCTTAGTTAAATAATCTTTATTAATTAATTAATTGTATTTCCTATGTTTAAATAATTTCATTTAAATAATTTTAATTTAATTAATTATTCTTCCAATTCCCCAAATTATAATTCCAAATAATTCCATCTAATTTTATTTCATTTTCCCCAAATTTGAATTTAATATCATTCAATTAATTTCATCTAATTCCAAATCATCAAATTCACATTTCACCAAATCTAAATTTTAGTTAATTTCATGTGCATTTCAACATTCAAATGACCAAATTCAAATCCAAATTGAAAATGAAAATCAAATTCAATTTCAAATTCCTACAACACATGCTAAAATCAAAACTAATTGATCAAATTAGTTGTCTAATCAGTTAACTCAGTTAACTCATCAATCATCCTTTTAACCCTCAATCACTTTTTAATGACTAATCCATCTTTTTAGTTCACTAATCAATCAAGTGAGTTCACTAATCAATCAAGTGAGTTCACAAATCAAATCAAGTGAGTTAACTAATCAATCAAGTGAGTTCACTAATCAATCAAGCGAGTTGACTAATCCATCTATTCGGTTCATTCTTCAATCAATCTAGTTCACTACTCAATCAAATGAGTTAATATGTCAATAAATTGAGTTCACTGATCAATCTAAATCAGTTATCTATCAATCAACACTTGAGTTCTATTTCTCACCCCCTTTGTGTTGAAAATCTATAAATTCAACATCTTTTCATCAATTCAATCTAGCTTTTTTAGAATCATAGTCTTCAAAACATTTGTATCCAAGAAATTGGTGCAATACCTGAGAGCCACCAACCACTCAAATTGGAGAAACACAATGGAAGCAAAGATTCAGAATGAGGGAGTCTTTTATTTGAATTCATTCCTTATTTCATATTGATTTTCATTGATTATGTTTGATGTTTGTCAATTAGTTAGGAATTGGTGATTCATTCTTATTTGCTAATTAGATCAATAACATTCATGACATTCAGGCATAGAAACACCTGCTTCCACTTCCTTCTACATCAGAGCCTCCTCCCGTTTTGTAGACCCAATCAAGACGGACACAACACTCTTCCCTCTCCAGACATTTGTAGAAACAAGTTTTTTTTCCTGTATTGGGTGAAAATTTTGAAAACTTGTAAAAGGTTACAAAAAGAGTGTTTCACGACAACACTCAGAATAATATCTCTCAGAATGCAAGATACGCTCCCTCCTAATTATAAGGGAAGGATCCCCCTTTCTATTGCAATTATTCTACTTTCTTCTACCTGCTAAATTTACACTAATCAAATGTATAGCAACAACTTAGTTCTCTTTTTCAGAACTAGTTCCATCCAATTCTCTTATAATAATAGACTTTTTTCCTCATTTAAACAATTTGAAAACTTGCAGTAATACTTAAACTAATTATTTTGGAAAGTAAAGTGTCCATGAAAGAATAAAGTCTCATGTTACTTTCCTCTTCTAAAGAATGACCTAGGGACAAGAACTCACACACTTAAGAACTCAAAGATTCTTTTTATGTATTATAACTTCTATCAACCACTGTAACCCAAATAACTAGTTAGCTCAAAGACTGACATAAATATTGAAAGATATTCTACTCTAACTAGATAGTTTGTGCAACACAAAGACTTTACTTTCTATCTTTTTAAATTTAACTCAAGAGATAATTTGCAAAATCACAAAGACTTGAAACAATATTATCTTAACCAGATTCCAATTATTAGATCTTCAAAGTAACTTAAAGATTACTTATAAAAATCCAAAGTTCTTCAATATCTATCACCAATAACTTTCACCAACTTTAGTCAATTGAGAGCATATGATACTAAATGACATAAGAACATCAATATCACAAAAATATTAAATTCAAAACAAAGTTTGAATGCCAAGCTTCAATCCTTCTTGATTAAATTGAAAATTCACAAAAAGAACATAAAGTATCAATTTGTTTTTCACTTGGGCAACATTTTGTTGGATAAAACAAAGAATGAAATAGATCCTTATTACAATAATAACCCTCATATATATAGAAGAGGGGTGCAACATAAAAATAGGAAAATATAACTAAACTATGACTAAGTCAAAGATGAGTTCGATTTCACTTGGGACTTGTGCACTTGACAGGTGCACATGAGCAATTACAAAAAGACACTTGAAGTGTCACCGGATAAAAGAAAAAACCTCCCGGGAATCACAAAAATGACTAAGTGTCACTTTCCTTAGATATAATTCTTCTTCTAAAATTCCTCAAACTTCTGGAAAGCATGCTTCGTCTGAACTCAATCAAGTCCTTGGGTATTACTGGTGATGATCTTGACTCTAGTAATGGAAACCTCTAAATCAGTACAACATTTTAATGTTTCCTCAAATAGCGTCCAACAAATGCAATAAAAACTGAAGGTAGACCAACTTATCTATCGAAAATAAAGACAAATCCTCTATGTCAACTTCAAGAGTTACAAGAAAACTGAATTCTTTAATAACCTCATTTACTGGTAGCACTTTCCCATCCTAATCAAGGAACACACATGGAATTTCTAAAACCTTTGTAACAATCTCTTCTTTCTTCTCAACACATTACTTTAAATCCTTCCTCATATCCTTGACTAAACGCTCAAAAATATTCATTTTGTGTTCTAAGGCTTCTTACTGCTCCACATACATGCGTCCTGAAGGAATAACATTATTATGTCTGAGTTCATCAGGATCATAATCTTCAAATTTCAACCAAGCCTCAAAGTTTCTTTCTTGCATTTTGAGCTCTTAGGAGAAGAACTCTATGGTGCTATCTATCTCTGTCCTAATGGTATCAAGGTTATTGACAATGGTACTAGCTAAACCTATGAGTCATGTGCCTTGACTCAAAATACGATCCATCCATTCTTCCACATCTCTACTATGAGATGCTGCTTGCTCATATCTTTAAGCAACCTGCTCATTCAAGGAAGAAGTTATTGGTTCAACGGTCTTAGAAGACTTATTTACCTTGATCAATATTGAAGCAAGTTGCTTGATCCTTGCTTTGAGATGGTCTTTCTTGACCTTGTCCTCATCATATCTGGCACCAAGAGATTCCAAAGCTGATATTACATCTCCCGAAGAGGAATCATGAGTTTCTTTTCCCAAATCAACCCTCTGAATAGTACAATCAATATCTTGTACTTGACCAATAATTGCACCTTGGGGAGGAACAACAACCTCAAGATACTTGTTCTTATCCTTATTGACCTTAACTCTTGACAGAGTCTTAGCCTTCTTGGTAGTTTTGGGTTTGACAGGAACAAGTTGACTGAAATCAAAATATTCAGGGGAAACATCTTTCTTCTTCCATTTTGGAGCATTATAAAACAACCAAGGTGGCAAGGTAGAATCATCTTCCCCACAAACCACCACATCCTGGGAAGAATTGACAAAGTCGTGAATGGTTGTAGTCACAAAAGGAGAGGCTATGGTGATCACATTGATGGGATTTTCTAATGAAGATTCATTTGATCTAGGAGTTGACTCATTGATGAACTTATCAAAATCATCTAATATAGATGTAGACACTCTGGACAACATGGGAAAAGCCGAGAAAAAATTCTCAATATTATCATGGGGTGTGTCTAGGGCTAACTCACTAGCACTTCTGGAAGATACATTAATAACAGTTGTGAAACAACACTTGCAAATACCAGAGGCTCAGGATCAAAAGTAGAGATAGGAACTTGTAATGTAGATGTAGGAGAAGATACCTGGAGTAAATATTCATCTGTTTGTGACAACTCTTCTACATTCAACTCATCTTGTTCCTGATCAACCTCTTGTTCATGAACTAACTCTTCATTGAGAAGTTCACCCTCCTTCTGCTCATTTGGTACATCCAATTTTGATATCTCTTGAACATTAGAACTTGAAGTCTCTTCCTGAGATTTACCTTTCTTGGATCCAACTGTGAATTTCAATCTAGGAGCTTTCACTGGAACCGCAACATCCTACTTGATCTTGGTTCTAATCTTAGATCTCTTTCCCTTTGGGCCAGTAGTGCTATCATCGGAACCAAAGGATAAAGGTTTTAGAGGAACACTAGGAAAAGATAACCAAATATTACTATTCATGAGAATACTTTGAAAATGTGCTCTAATGAAAATACACTCCTTTTGTGATCACTGAATAAGAGGCAAAGGAGTAGAAGAAACCCTATTCTTTTCATATAAAGGATCCAAGATATCACCATCCTCTTCCAGATCATTAGGAACATCGACAAGACCAAAGTTCTCAATTTGCTCAACTATCAAGTGGCAATAATAAAGTTTCCTTATATCATGCTTGGATGTACAATGAACCCAAACATCTTCTATCCGATGAACATGCACATATGCCTTCTTCAGTTTGTTTCTTATACCCCTATAGTCAAAGTCCTTTCTAGCTTTGAAAAATCTCATAGTGACTTTTCTCATCTCATCCTCAATGGCTCTGACCTTGAAAATAGAATTGATGGAATATCTTCCAATGGAGATAGATAATTTCAAACCCGTCTTATGAGAACTAGACTGGACTCATGTACTACATTCATTTGATGAGAAAGCTCCATTATCACAATCTTGTTATAAGGATATCTAGGGATCATGAAGGGCTCACCATTGAAACATCAAACCCTAATATAGGTAAAAGATGGAAACTGAAGAAAAATGCATCCATATTGATTGATAACTTCCCATGCCTGAACAAACACCCTCTTATTATATAGGTTTTTATCCATCATAACCATATAATAACCAAAGAAGACATCATTGACTCTTCAAAAAATGACTATGAATTTCTTTCAAGACCAATTGGGTATAGTATTCATGTACCTCAACTTGCGTTCTGTCACCAGAAGTAGTTAAGCCAGGAAAGTGTCTCATTGAAGCCACATTGTACACCAAGTAAGAAGTCATATAGAACTTGAGACTAGTGGGAACCTTGGTGAGTTGTTCACAAATGGCATCACTAATTTGGTTTCCCCAAAATATGTTTTCTTTATTCTGTCTGATCACATGGATGTATTGATACATCCACTTATGGAAAGTATTAGAAGTGGGGATTCCTTTAACTCTACTTAAAAGAGTTATCAAGTCATTGAATTATTCAATGAAGTCACACCTAGAAAGAGTTTCCGACCATCTTGCAATAGTCGGCCTTGGAGTTTTAAGCCAATTGTAATTCATATTATGCCTACACTTGTCAAAATTTCTGTCAAAGTAAGCTACAACTAACTACACAGTGATATCTGAATATCTCTCAATACTCAGACACTTGAAACTGAATCAAAGAACTCTTCATCAAGCATGATTAACTTATTTCTAGATTCATCTATCATGCTTCTACTTTTAGGATCAAAATGCTTCGCCACTGCTATCACAAACTCAGGGTCCTGTGTTGACATGGGAAAAGTTGCAACTAAGTGTATACAACTAATGATAATTGCTTCCATATCCCGATATGAAGGTGGTTTCTTGATTCTTTTGAGAAATTCTTGTAGGTCAACATGACCTCTCTCCATCTCCCTAATATGATCAATATTACAAATAACTGAAGAAGAAGGAAAAACTGGATGCAGGTCTTGCTTCTTGAATTTCATCCCTCTTTTGTTTAGAGATAGCTCTGTCATTATTATGATAAGAATACTAAGAGAAAGATAAATTCATCACTATCAACATGATACACTTTATTAATTCATTTTTGTTCATATGATTTGAACAAATTTTGACAATAGTACATTTGAGATAATTAGGTTTTCCAAAAACATATTTTTAAATAACTTAATATTTCCAAAGTAAATGGAATGAAAAATCACCATTTACGTGTGTGCAAATAAACGAATTTGAAATAAATATATTTGAAAAATTCCATTTATAAAAGTGTATAAAAGAAGAAAGTAATTAAAATTCAACAAATAATTTAATTACACTTTTGAAAAAATCCCCCAAAACAAGTGTAATTCAGATCCATAGATCCAAAATACACATTAAAAAAAGCACCAAAGTGGTTGTCAGGTCTATAGAACCGTCATACACTTAAAATATGGCATACATATCATATAATGTAGGGTGGGTTCATAAGCATGCACTGCACTTAAAACATTTTTAAGTGGTGTCGGGTCGGGTCGTCCGTCGTAGATCTGACATACACCACTTTGTGGTGTACGACAAGCCTATGACCCCACCAAACACCACGAGAGTATTGCAAGTAAACTAGGACACGATGGGTTGTTGGTTGAGGTCTCCAACCCATCATACACCACATCGTGGTGTATGGCAAGCTGAAGGCCGTACCAACACCATGATGAAGAGTGTGATATGAAAACAATGTGGCAGGTCAACAACCCACCATACACCACACTATGGTGTGTGATGGGCCGTCGGCCCTCCACAACTCCACAATATTAAAAATATAGCATGCAGGTAAAACTTGGTGACATGGTGAGGTCGCAGACCTGCCACAGACCAATCAATGGTGCATAGCGGGCCCATGGCCATGTCACAACACCATATTGATATAAATCGATGAATCAAAACAAAATCCTGACTCGGATCAAAGATCCGATCAAGTGAAAAGCTATGAAAAATGATTTAATAAACACTAAATTCATGAAAAGAGTAAAATGAAAAGGGTTATCAAAATCCTAAATCAAAGGGAAGAAATTCATACCCAGAAATGAAAGTTGAGAATCCCTCTCCTTCTAGCTACAAATTCAATCTTAGAGGGATTAAAATGGAAATTGAGGAGATAAATTAGCCTTTAAAAGAGGAAAATAGACTCCTAATCCAACACTTCAAAAATACCACAAAAGACTGAAAGTGCATTAAGTAAGTGCAATTTGGGTTTATGAACCCAATTTGCACCTATGAAATGTAATTCAGGTCTATAGACCAAAATTGCACTTAAAATGTGAAATTAGCCAAAAGAGGTGTAAATCAGGTTTACGGACCTGATTTACACCTAGACTTCACAAAAAGCAAAAAAGGGGTAAAACAAGGAAAAAAATGCTTTTGACTACACAAAACATCTCAAAAAGAGAACCATAGAGGAGGAAAAACCACAGACGACCAAAATTTTGTGGGGTACCCTCATTTTTGCTAATGCTAAAAACAAGGATAACATTGGCTCTGACTAGGGAACGCCATTTTAAGCATTCCATTAAGAATGAGTAAAGGATGTAGAATCCCAGTGCTCTATGTGCCTTTATCCATCCTTTAAGGGTAGAGTTAGGCAATGGTAAGAACTAAAACAAAAAAAGAAAAGGGGAAGATCCAAACCTACATGGTGAAACTTCATTGAAAAAATAATTTGAGATACCGACCACTGTGTAGAAAATTGAATGGAGTTCCATCATTGTATGCAAGAAGATAACTTCTTTCACCACAAATCTAATGAATAGTGAAAGGTCATGTCCATAAGGAATCAAATTTTCCATGCATTCCTTTAGGATCACGCCTTTCATCCCAAAGAAAAATAAGGTCGCCCACTTGAAAAACTTAATGTTTATCTTTTTTGACAAAAAGAGTTTTGACTAGATTTTGGTTTTCCAAAATATGAACCACCACTTGAACTCTCTTCTCCTAAGCTCAATAAGGAATATGATGTGGTTGTCTAGATAACTCTCATACATTTGATCCTCAACTACCTTCACCAACTTTAAAGCTGGTAATTCTAAAGTAACTAAAATATCAGCATTAGTACCATAAAGAAGTTGAAAAGGTGATAACCCAATGGCCCTCTTTGGAGTAATCCGAATGACCCACAATGCATCAATCAATGCTTTATGCCACAGGTGTTGATTTTCATCAACCAATTTCTTGATAATATTAATCAAGTTTTTGTTACTTGATTATGCTTGACCATTACCTTGCTGATAATAATCCAAAGAATGATCCAGAGTAATATGATACTCAAAACAAACTTGAGTAATCTCATAGGATGAGAAATAAGTAGCATTATCTGCTACTATCTTGGTCGGAAAACCAAATCTACTAACAATATTCTCCTTTATGAAATCATATACTACCTTTGACCTAGAATGGTTGACAAGAATAGTCTCCACCCATTTTATGAAATAATCTATTGCAGTTAGCACATAATGATGTCCTATAGTAGATGGAGGATTGATCGGACCAATGAAGTCAATACCCCACTGCTGAAATGGTTCTTCAATAACCATAAGCTTGAGAAGGAAAGCCGCAAGTTTTGATTTACCAACAAATTGTTGACATAAATCACACTTTCTAATCCAATCATAAGCATCTTGAAAAAGGGTAGGCCAATAATACCCAACTCTTAAAATATTATGAGCGGTCACCAGAGCTAAAAAATGACCACCACAAGGTAAGTTATGAAATGATTCCAACAACTTAACCTGTTGAGTTCTATCTACACACTTTGAGAAAGTGCCATCCAAACTTCTTTTAAACGAGCTATTTTCCCAAAGAATATATTTTGCTTCTCTCAACTTGAGAGTTATTTTCTCCTTATATGAAAGGTGTGAAAGACATTCACCATAGATTAGAAAATATACAATATTAGAATACCATTCATCCACAGTACCAACAAACAATATTGTAGGGATATTCCCTTGAGAATCCTTTTCGAGGGGAATACTTCCCTCATCAAGCTTATTTTCCACCATGAGATGACACAAACCTTTACCATAGACCAATTTGGTAGGTTGAATCTCTGGATCATATTCCTAGATTTTAGCAATCCAGTTACCTCTCTTAGTCCCCAAATCTTGTTGTGTCAAAATTGACTTGACCACAGTATCTGGAACTAGATATTTGACATGTGAGTTGAAAGTATACAACCTAAAATGCTTAACCTCTTTAACCAAAGTGTAAGCATGTTTATCCATTTGAGAATATTTGAGTTCATGAATTTTAAGGGGACAACTCATAAACACTATAGGAGATTCAATATCTTTTGGACCAAAATTGCAGAGAGTGTATGATCTAAAGCATAGCTATACATGAGAAAATCTTTTTAATAATCAGGACATACCAATACCGGAGCATGAGCTATTGCTTCTTTAATCTCATCAAAATTTGCTTTCCCTTCTAAGGTCTAGCGAAAAGCCGACTTCCCTTTCATCATATTAACAATATTATGTGTCTTCTCAACAAAGTCTGGTACAAACCTTCTCAAGAAGTTTACTTTGCCGAAGAAAGAATGAACAACTGTATTTCTTGAAGGTAAAGACAAACTTTGAATATACTTGACCCTTTATATATCAATCTTAGTACCCTCCTTAGACACAATATGCCCAAGAAGTTTACCCTCTGTAATCTCAAAAATTGACTTCTTATGGTTTAATGAAATTCCATGTTCATGACACCTTTTCAAAACATCCTCGAGATGAAAAAGATGATTTTCATGGTCTTTTGAAAAAATAGTCAAATCATTAAGGTACATGACAAGGTACCTTCCAATTATACCTTAAAAAGCTAAATCCAGAGCCCTTTAAAAAGTTGCACCGACATTAATCAGACCAAAAGGCATCCTCTGGTAAGCGAACGTGCCCCAAGGAGTTGTGAATAGAGTCTTATGTTGATCTTCTTCACAAACTTCAATCTGATTATAGCTTGAGAAACAATCAAGAATAGAGAACATCTGAGAGCCAGTAACCGTTTGCAAAACTTGATCCATTACTGACAAAAGATAATTATCCTTAAAAGAAGATTGATTAAGATTACAAAAATCCACACAAATGCGGATCTCACCATTTTTCTTTCTAACTAGTACAATATTCACAATCCAAGACAAATGATGAATTGGAAATATTATCTTGGCATTTAACATTTGCTGAATTTATGAAAATATCATACCTAAGATCTTCAAATTATATTGTCTCTATTTTTGCATAAAAGGAGAGGTGCCCGAATTAAACGAAATATCATGGCATATTTTGTTAGGCTTGAAAGACTTCAAGTCATCATAGGAATAGGCTAATATGTCAACATATTGCCATAACAATTGTAAAAACTATTCTCTTTCAGTTGGAGTACAACTATTACCAATATTGACAATCTTTGGAGCAACATCTGACCCAATATTGTATTTTTTATAATCCATAGCATCATTGGATGACACTTGCTGTTGTTTCCTGATATACTTGTCATATTTATTAAACAATTTTTCCAAAGACACCAAGCCTTTCAAAATCTTGTTTCCTTTTAACTATAAGAAACCTTCATCATGAGAAGAGGCATCACTTGTCACTGAATCAAAGCAATTGCTCCCTTCAAAATACAAATTATTGAAACCATCATTGGTCTCTAAGAAGTTCACAATTTTCTTATCATCATTAAAAATTTGCCAATGATCCCACTTATTTGGAACACTTGGCCTAAAAATTAATTCAACAGAATAAACTTCCTGGGGAAAATCATTATGAGGGATTAACAAAGTAGCTGATTGAGCAAGTGAATCAACTTTAGAATTGAATTCACATGAAACCATTGAAATATTGAAAGAATCAAAATTTTTCAATATTTTCCCAAACCAAATTTGAGTAATGTTTCAACTGATCATTTCGTGTTTGGTAAATATTCCTGAGTTGGCAAACCACCAATTCAGTATCTCCTTGCGCGTGCAGATTTCTTATGCCTCTTTTTTTGGCAACCTCCATACCTAGCAACAAATATTCATACTCAACTGTAGTATTAGTATTGGAGAACTAAAGTTTGAAAGAATAAGGAGTAATATCACCTTGAGGAGAAATAAAAACTCTACCTGCACCAAAACTGTCAGTAGTACAACTACCATCAAATTCCACTAACCACACTTGATCATCAGTGTTTGAGACAATAGGCTGTGTGTTAGAAATTTCCTCATAGGAAGGGATCAACATAGGTTCTAAATTCCCATTAGAAGATGAGACAAACATAAAATCTTCAGATAACACACCATCATCATTACTAGAAGAACCGAATGAAGAATGTATTTTGGAACTTCGACCCAATCTTCAATGAACTCAGAAACTTCGTCAATGTGTAAATAGTAGTACCCATTCCAAATGGCTCGAACAGGATTTGATCTTTATGATCATCTGACTTGACCACTGAATACTTAACTTCTTTTTCTAGGATCAACTTTTGCATTTCTCCTTTGACATGAATCCTAGCTTCTGACCAATCCATATTAATCTCACCTCCAACATCCTTACAAAAATTTCTTCCCAAAAGCATACCGTATGAGGCAGGGACATCAGCTACTAGGACATTCATCTTAATCCTCTTGTCAGGATATTCAACAAAAGAGAACTGGGCATCTTTAATTTGCCCAATTAAAGGTACTTGTTTATTTTCCATGGAAAAACACTTACCAAAAGTCTTAGTAAGGGTAAGACCTAAAGAATTGGCCACTTTGGTGGGCATTACATTATCCAAGGCTCCTGAGTCTATAACACAATTACTTATTTTATAACCATTTATGAGAAGAGAAATATAAAAAGGGTCAATCCTACTAGATATGGAAGATGGGACAACAACTAAGTTATTTTGAGAAACCAAAGGAGCATAATGGTTTTCCTTCTCTTTGACAAATTTAGCCAACCTATCAAACTGTTCAGGGTTGGCCTTAAGATACTCAAACTCTGACATTTGGATTTTGGTTTTTTTGGCATGATCAATAATATCAAAAGGTTGGTATTGTAGGCTAAGAAAAGGGTTAGGTACATCACTTAGAGGCTTCAGACTAATTGATGTATTCTTTGACAAATTAGACAAAGAAGAGTCAGAAGTCCTTACTTTATGATTAGCAGCTGGATTTTTTGGAAGGGTAGACAAAGGTAATCCTCTTTTTGCAAGAGTAATAGGCAATTAAGTTATATCTTTTGCTTTGGTCTTGTCACCCAGCTGCGAATCAAGCTGGTTTGTAACTTGTGAATGATTAAAAACTACATATGCTTTGCTTTCATGTTCAACTTTGATTTCTTGGTATTGCAAAAATTGAATACTAGAGTCGCCAACTAATTCTCCTTCATCCGTCTGAAAGGAATCAACCATGTCTTCAAGTGGAAGATCTTCAACAATATTGTCTCCTTGCTCGACTTCATAGTAACCCACTGAAGCATTAATTGGAGGTTCTTCAAGAGCTAATATTTAGAGAGAAGGAGGCAACTTATTCTGATTTCTAGTTGTATAGATAGAAGCATTATTTGGGTAGGTTCTCTGCAGAACATCTTTATAAGGAGCAGGAAAATATGTCTGAGAGATTTTCTTTTTCAAAGAAAGAACTTCATTAGCTAGTCTCTGCACCATGGAGTCAGTAGTATTTGAGGAAGGAATAACAACTTCTAGAACAAAAAAACTTACTTTGGCCTTGTTAGGATCTTTTTTAATCTTTCCAGCTAAGATTAAATGATCCATTTTCACGGCTTGAGACTGATCTGTTGTCAAATCTACTAGTGGTGTTCTTCTTAATAAGAAACTGGCTTCTGACAGCTGAGCATTTACAAAGAAGCACTTTAAATTCTCTTCGGTAGGCTGAGAATTAGTGGGAATCCTATTCTTCAATTTATTTAATAGCCACAAAATCCCTCATAGGTTCATGTGGCTCTTTCATCATGGAAGTAAGTTGAGCTAAAAGAGCATGCACGTCTTCAGTCAGCTTGAAACGTGCTTCAAATCGAGTTTTAAGCACATCCCAAGTTGTAATGGTTTGAGGTGCTAAATGATAAAACCAATCAGCAACAACACCTTGTAAAGTCTTAACAAAAAGACAGATAACCACGTCTTCATATTCTACACCAAGAATTCCACATGTAATATGGAAAGATGATATATGTTCATAAAGGTGTTTCTTTCAATCCCCAAAGAACTTGGGAATATTTTTCCTCGACCCTTGAGGAAGAGGGTGAAGTGGTGGAGTCTAATTTAGAGGACCAAATTTTTGTCCCCATGGTCCTAATGTAGCCATTGCAGTAGGAGGTATTGGTAGAAATGGCGGAATAAAAAACCTTGGTACTTATGGGATTACCAAAGCTTTTGGTGCACTAGAAGCATCACTTGGAATAGGAGATCTCTAACTTGTAGGTGGAAAACTCCTTGTCCTTTGAAGAGAATAACTTGCATGTACAGGTAAGTAATCAAAATAATGTTTCTATAAAAGTTCAAAGATAGGATCAACAACACCTTGATTTCTTTGTCTTCTAGAATAACTTTGTCCAACCAGAGTAGAAACTGGTTGAAGCTCGTTTCCCCAACAGAGTCGCCAAAAAACTGTTGTGTGAAAATTTTGTAAACTTGTAAAGGGTTACAAAAAGAGTGTTTTGCGACAACAGTTAAGATAATATCTCTCAGAATGCAAGATACACTCCCTCCTAATTATAAGGGAATGATCCCCTTTTCTATTGCAATTATTCTACTTTCTTCCACCTGCTAACTTTACACTAGTCAAAGGTACAACAAAAGCTTATTTTTCTTTTTTTCAGAACCAGTTCGATCCAATTCTTTTATAAGAATAGTGTTTTTCCTTAATTTAAACAACTTGAATACTTGCAGTAATACTTAAACTAGTTATTTTGGAAAGTAAAAGGTCCATGAAAGAATAAAGTCTGTCGTTACTTTCCTCTTCTGAAAATGATCCAGGGATGGGAACTCACACACTTAAGAATTCAAAGATTCTTTTTATGTATTATAACTCCTATCAACCACTGTAACCCATAAATACCGTTAGCTCAAAGAATGATAGATATATTGAAAGATATTCTACTCTAACTAGATGGTCTGTGCAACTCAAAGACTTCACTTTCTATCTTTTTAAATTTAACTCGAGGGATAATTTGCAAAATCACAAAGACTTGAAACAATATTATCTTAACCAGATTCAAATTATTGAATCTTCAAAGTAACTCAAAGATTACTTGTAAAAATCCAAAGTTCTTCAATATCTATCACCAATAACTTTCACCAATTTTAATCAATTGAGAGCATATGATACTAAATGACATAAGCATATCAATATCACACAAAGATTTAATTCAAAACAAAGTTTGTATGCCAAGCTTCAATCCTTCTTAATTAAATTGTAAATTCACAAAAAAGAACACAAAGTCTCAATTTGGTTTTCTCTTGGGCACATTTTTGATGCATAAAACAAAGATGAAAAAAGATCCTTATTACAATAATAACCCTCATACATATAGAAGAGGGGTACAACATGAGAATAGGAAAATATAACTAAACTATGACTAAGTCAAAGAAGAGTTCGATTTGACTTAGGATTTGTGCACTCAGCAGGTGCACAAGAGAAATTTTAAAAAGACACTTGAAGTGTCACTGGATAAAAGACAAAGCCACTGGAGAATCACGAAAATGACTAAGTGTCACTTTCCTTAGGTAGAATTCTTCTTCTAAAATTCCTCAAACTTCTGGAAAGAATGCTTCATCTGAACTCCACCAAGTCCCTGGGTATTACTGGTAATGATCTTGACTCTAGTAATGGAATCCTCTAAATTAGTACAACATTTCTTATGCTTCCTCAAAATAGTGTCCAGGAAATCCAAGACAAACTAAAGGTCGACCAACTTATCTATCTAAGATAAAGAGAAATCTTCTCTGTCAACTTCAACAGTTACAAGCAATCTGAATTCTTTAATAACCTCATTTACTGGTAGGACTTTCCCATCTTGATCAAGGAACACACATGGAATTTTTGAAACCTTTGTAACAATCTCTTCCTTCTTGTCCACACATTCCTTTAAAGCATTCCTCATATCCTTGACTAGATGCTCAAGAATGTTCATTTTGTGTTCTAAGGCTTCCCGCTACTCAACATACATGCATCATGAAGGAATAAAATTATTTTGTATAAGTTCATTAGGATCATATTCTTGAAATTTCAACCAAGCCTCAAAGTCTCTTTCTTGTGTTTTGAGCTCCTAGGAGAAGACCTCTATGGTGCTCTGTCCTAACAGTATCAAGGTTGTTGACAAGGGTACTAGCTGAACCTATGAGTCGGGTGCGTTCTGTCACCTATAAGGGTTAAGCCAAGAAAGTGTCTCATTGAAGCCGCATCGTACACCAAGTAAGAAGTCATGTAGAACTTGAGAGTAGTGGTAACTATTATGCCCTGCATACCTAGCCCCATTAATTTCCTTGTCTTTGAAAATATGGGTCCCCTCTCTTTTGTTTTTATAGTTTTATGTTTTTGCCTTTTGCACCTTGCAACCCTGAAACCCCGGAGTCTCGAGATGCTCTTTGCTTGGTTTTGAAGTTCTACCTTGGAACCCTGGAGTTCCAAGGTAGGCTTTTGTTTCTTGTCTTTTTGTGTTTGACCTTGAAACCTTGGAACCCAGGAGTCCCGAGGTCTTGCTTTGTTCTTTTTGTGGATGCCTCGAAATCCCGAAGTCCCAAAATTATGAGTTTTTCATGTTTTGTTTGTTTGTGAACCTCAGAACCCCAGAACCCCGAAGTCTCAAAGTGTTTTTGTGTTCAACCTCAGAACTTCGGATCCCCAAATTCCTGAGGTGTCTTGCTTGTTTTTTTGGTTTTTGCCTCAGAACCCTAGAGTCCTGAGGTGAGTTCTTGTCTTTTTTTGTTTTGACCTCGGAACCCCAAAATTTCGAGGTGTGCTTTTGGTTTTCATGTTTTCCACCTTGGATGTCCAGAACCTTGGACTCCCAAGGTCATGTTTAAGGCAACCGTACGGGCCATATATCGGGGGGTATAAATAGAGGAAATGAACCTTTTTGAGTTCATTTGTGCATTCAAGTTTTCCAGCTTTCTAGCTCTGCCTCTCGACTTTGCGTCTCTGTGTTGCTGAGATTTCATGGGTTTTTTTTCCGCCAGGTTGGTGGATTTTCTTTCCCTTTGTGTTTGCTTGTTTAGATTTTCTAGTTTTTTAGGCTTAGATCTTCCTTTCTTGTTTTTTCATTTTTTGTGTTTTCATTGTTTTCTCGCATGCCCTAGATTTTTTGTTACCCCAGAACCTTGGATCCCCAGAGTTCCGAGCTTCACAGTTTTTGTCACCCTGAAACCCCAGATCCCCGGAGTTTCAAGCCTCACAGTTTTACTCACCCCAAAACCCCGAAGTTCTGAAGTTCTTGATCCTTTGTGGTCATGCTGTTCACCCTAGAGCTCCGAAGTTCTTGATCCTTTGTGGCCATGCTGTTCATCCTGGAACTCTGGATCGAGCTTTATTGTTTTAAGCTTGTTCAGACCCCGGAACCCCAAAATCCCAGAGTTCCAGACTCTATTGTTTTGCCACCCTGAAACCTCAGAACCCCAGAGTTCAGGGCTATGTTGTTTCAGTTTACCTAGAACTCAAAACTCAAGATCCGCAGAGTTCCAAAGTTAATTGTTTTAAAGGAGTTGCTCACCCCGAAACCTCAGAGTCTTGAGGTGGGTGATATTTGATATTTTGAGTATGTGATAAGCTAATTTTTGGAACTTTCTTGCAGATTTAAGCAATTAGATGGACCCAACCACTAGCAAGAGAATCAAAGAATTGGACAAACTACCGACAAACATGAAATAAAAATATCAAGGGTGAACATACACCTCAAAGATGGAAGATGCAATTCAGTGGGTGACTGATTCTAAGGTAGGACACATCGAGTTGGAGGATATCATAACACAAATGGATAAGCCAAGGCTAGAGACTCCTTATAGGAGAATTAAGAGGTTGGGGTTGGTAGAAGTGACCGCGTTTCCTCAATCTGTCCAAGCCCAGAAATTCATCATGTTTGTGGCTCAATTTTACAACGCTGACACTAGAAAGTGCACGAATGATTAGGGAAGAACAATAATAGACTTGTCAGCAAGTATGCTAGGATTTATATTTGACATCCCCTCAAGGGAGGAAGTGCTCTTAACTACTGAGGAAGAACCTGCTAAAATATGAAGAATTGGTTAGTGGAGGAAAGGAAGACAAGGATGAGAGCTATTAATGTTCTAAGGGATGATTTCAAGGAGCCACAATGTGACTTGATCATTATGTTGTGAAAGGCCTTCGACAAGACAGATTGTTGACATTTCCACCCATGGATGTTCCAATATATGACCACTATTCTGATTGGAAAATGATACTTTGACTGGGCTTAGATATTGTCAGACAATATACATAAGTAGTTGACTGAGGTACACAAAATGAAGAAACTCTTCTTTACCTCATATGTTATCTGGGTAGCCGCATGAGCATGCAAATTTCCAGGGCTACAAACAGAGGGCCAACTCGAAGACAAAGAAGGGAAAAAAAGGGTGTGAGAATATTATACACAACTCCCTCTAGGAAACGCGACAACACATTTCAAAAGAATAAACAATGCCTTCCTTTTCCCTATCATCATCAAACTCATAGGTGATACAGGTTATAGATAAGCCTAGAAGCCATGGCAATAATCAAGGAATGGGCATGCTGGTTCATTTAGAACCAACCTTCCACATATATCCGGGTCAGTGGATTCACATTGAACCCTATGCTGATGCCCAGATACTGGAATGACCGTATTATACTATTGGAATATCTTAGGAAGATGCTAGGGTTGCAATCACAATTGTCTTCAAAGCATAAGATAGGGATTGATTTTTCAATTTCAATTGGTTACTTTTCTTGTTCTAAAATTCAGGTAGTGAATATGGTGAAGCAGGAACTACAAGATCTACATTTTAAGGAATTTAATTATGCTCAGGAACACTACAACACTTATGGAAAACTTAAGCAATTAATGTCAAAATCTTATGATGGGCATCAACTGAGTTTGGAGGATTTTTGGGCTAACCTCCAAGACAATTTTGAGGTCAGAGAGAAAAGTTATTCTAGGCACTCTGTTCCACAGATAAGAGATTTTGAGATTCAGACCAATCTCCCTAAGGAATTGAGGGATGATGGCAAATTTCTAGATCCAACATATAAGGAGCAAGGAATTGATGGAAAACCCCTCTCTCCGACCAGATGGTAGGGCAGGAAGATGTAAATATAGATACAATGTCTCAAATGATTATAGAGAGAACCAAACAATGGTTGAGTCTAAGGATTAGGCTAAGCACTTCAAAGGGAAAGCAAAATGAATCAACCTCCGGGAATCCTCAGTCAAGGGCTCATAAAGAGTATGCCCATAGGAAAAGGTCTAGTTCCAAAAATAATACATCCACAGACCCAGATGAAGCTTCCCAACCTGAGAAAACTACTGAGGAACTTCTTGGACAAGTTAAGGAGAAGATGAGAAAGGCCAAGTTGTTGAAAAAGGCTGCAAATTTTGGAATAACGGAAGGGTTAGGAGCCATCCCACTAGCTGAGCTGTGTCCTGTCAAGACAACCATTGGGCAAACGCTAGGAGAGGGCTCTTAGAAGGAAGATGAGCAAGAAAAGATCGATGAAGAAACATCCACCCCTAATCAACCACTTACTGATACGCCAGTATAGGCATCAACTCGTACTTTTACTACAACATCTGTGACCTTACCTTCGCTAACACAAGTATTCACCCCTACAATAGAGAAGGTCAACATTCATAATATTGAGTCGGATTCAGATCAAGAAGATGAGCAACATATGGTGAAACCAATGCAAACAAAGACTGAGAAGAAAGAAAAAAAGTCTACTAGGCTCAGAAAATAGGCACCGGTGGATCCAATGGATATTGATAAACAAGATTTGTTGGGGAAGCCGCCGGTAGAAGAAGAAAAGAAACTGAATGACTCCAAAGATGATAAAGATGAAAGATTGATCTTAACTCCAAAAGACCAAGATGAGTTATTAAAAGAAATAGCCACTGAAGAAGGGATGGAAGAAGCAAGTAAAGGAGATAAAAAGTTTGAAGAAGAAATAAGTGACAGGTTAGGAGAGCTGCACAAGAAACATCAGCTGTGTTGGTAAAATGGCCAACGCTCCCCTCAGGATTCATGACAAGGGACTAACCGCCTCCCATGCAATCCATATCTCTATAGTTTGTATTGGTCATTGACAGATTGGTCTTTTGACACAACAGAAAACCGGGCCAACAAATGGTATTAGAGCATTGGGTCATGGGTTCGAATCCCCTTAGGTAACGCTGAGGGGGAGATTGTTGGCAAAATGGCCAACGCTCTGCTCAGGATTCATGACAAGGGACTAACCGCCTCCCATGTGATCCATATCTCTACAGTTTGTATCAGGCATTGATAGATTGGTATTTTGATGCAACAACAAACTGGGCCAACAAGCTGAATATTGATATCTCTTTAAACCAACCAAGTTTAACCAGGAACATCAACCCAAGTTATTCCAATCTTGGAGCAAGTAGAAGGAGAGAAGGATGACACATAAGAGCAGTCAGAGGTACACATGGTGACTGCAGACATTGTGCCACATCAAGGTGACGAGGGAAACGATACAATGCAATGCCTAAACTTTACCTTTGAAAAGAAAAAGAAAGTAGTGCTTCCAAAGGTCACACTACAATAGACAATCATCGAAGAACTGAGAAAAAAGAAGAAGGCTAAAATCATACATCATCTATCAAGAAGTAGTTCTGGTGAGGTGGTTGCCGATGTTGCAGTTCTGACATGAGCTAAAGGCCAGAGCTCCCCCAAATACCAAGTTTCATAGGTAAAATTGGGTAAACAAACCAAATGGGGAGAGTTGGATACATTGGAGCTTGCAACTAGCATAGTAAGGAGTCAGATAGAAAAATAACACATCTCCCACTCAGAGGTCAAGGCGTAGCTAGAACAGTACAAACAATTGCTAGTGGAGATGAGCAAGCCCCTTGATGTACGGGTCGATGATAGCCCGCCTTCAACCTCATCACTTCTAGAGGGAGATGTGAAGGCACTTATTGAGGTGAGGAAGGTGGCAACCACTACGAAAGCATGGGTGCAGGCAAATAGCTCTAAAATTAGATTGTTTTTGCAAAATACTATGGAGGTATATAAGAACGTTACATAGGTGGCAGTAGCTTTAGCTTCATGTTCTCAGCAATGGGAGCGAAAGCTTAACATTTTTGGTAAACAGTGTCAAGTTTTGAATAGGGTTTTGAATCTCAGAGTGGATATCATATTAGGTGAGGAATTGTTGGGAGGGGAAAGTGTTGACAAATTGTAATCATATATATATATATATATTGGAGTTGAAGATTGAGATGTTTCAACAATATGGAAAAGACATAACAAATGCCCGTTCGCCTCTCCTGGGTGTAGTAAATAAGTATGAAAGGTTTGTAGGCCAATTATTGGGTATTTTTGGGCTCAGTCTTAGCAGTGCAAGATACATGGAGGAAGACAATGTACTTCATCAATGAGATGCATATGTGACACAATATCTTACAGTTCTCATTGAGTTTAATGTTGAGTTAATGGATAGATATACATACTTAATAACTCAATGTCAACAAGCTTTATAAATACTAGAGAAATTAGAAGATAGGATTAAAAATGCAGAGTATATTTTGAAGAAGTACAAGTTCAGAATCAAGCATGTTGCAGATCCTCCTACTGAAGTGGTTTCATGTATCATTGGCAATTACGAGCTATAAAAAGAAGTAAAGGATAAACAGGCAGTTGCTAATGATAGCATGATATTTTTGTGATATTTTGCATGACACTAGAACTGGGACTTCAATTGTTTCTTCAACATATACATGGATTATGAAACAAGTTTTGCATGATTACAAAATATTGGCTCATGTAGCTCTATTTTTCATAATGATCCCCTAGTCCCACTTTCGTAATAGTTAACTGGAGTTCAAGGTAGAGACTTGCATGTCAACTGCGACTCCTTGATTTTTTAGGGCTTAATTTAGATATGGTTATTTCCTAGAAAGTAGGACAAGAAACTCTATAAATTGGAGTTTTTGATTCATTTGTAAGGGTCCACAAATGGATGATTTGAGGCTCACTTAGAGATTTTAGATTACTTTTATGCATATTATTATGAATTAGAATAGTTTTGTGATACATTCTTTGAAGTTAATACAAGAAGAAACTTATAGATTTCCTGATCTATGTGTATGTGCTATTAATTTGTTCTTTGCAGCCTGGTAATGTCTATTGTTTGAAATCAACAACTTGTTCTGGTCTTATGTTTTATTGCTTTATGAATCATATTGCACACATAAGTGGTGTATGAGAATTACTGTGATAGGACAATATTGTGGTAATATTCTTTCCATGAATTTTTGAGGTTGCTGACTTTGCAGGTTTTTTGGAGGTCCGTTATTGAATGCTTGTTTAAATAATATTGATGATTTTTGGATTGCAAGGTCCTAATTAAGTAGTTCATTAAGTTGTTATTGCATTAGTTTCATTTTTATTTTCTTGTTTCCCTAATCTATCTTTTGCAGTTTATTTTAAAAGAGTTTTAAATCATTAAAATAGAAAAAAGTTAAGTTATTGGGATTCGTTTAATCAATAGGCCCCTTAACAGGTACAACCATATCAACCATTGAGTTTCGCATCACCATCGAGACTCGACTATAGAGACCTTGGAGTATTTGGTTTCCTGAAACTTATTTCTTTTCAAGAGAGGTGGTGAGTGGTCACATAAACTACCTGACTATTGGTGAGTGTGTCAAAACACCCATCAATAGAAACTGGCGCTAGAAGGAGGGCCAAGATACTAATCTCCTCAATTTTCAATTGCACAGTCACACTATGACTTGATATGGTACTCCCAGGAGGCTCAAAGACAACTTCTTGTGCAAAGAAACCCCCAACCACCTCCTCAACAACTGAGAAATTGAGGTACTAAGCTGGATCATATATCATCTTTTTCTTCAAAGAGGTTTTATTGAGTTCTTAGGAGTAACTCTTCTCCATTAGACTTAGCAAAGTTAGGATGTGCGACTAGGAAGAAAAGTAATAAAGGTAAAGGACAACCTTCAACATCTTCATCAACATAGTCATCCAGAACCAATGTAGAGGACCAGTTAATCCCTAGCCATCAACCCATCTCCGCACCTTTCGTAGCTGAACGTCCATCATCACCGCCTGCAATGGCCTACTTCAACCAAGATCACATGCCATTAGGAAACACACCTGGAGGAATACATGACTTGCCTAGGAACCCAGATAAATTCTATAGTAAGTTCTACTTTACGAGACCTAGGACTACAGATGAGCATATTGGAGCATTCAAGGATGCAGTAGTTCATAATAACATAAAACATCAAGACGTGGTGTGTAGACTCTTCCCATATTCACTTTGGGGAAAATGAGTATAACTGGTACTTAACCCTACCTATAAATTCTATCAATGGTTGGGATGTTTTGGATAAGTCTTTTATTGATCAGTTTTGAGTATATGTTGATCTCAGAACATTGTACCATCTGTTTGCCTCTCTTTAAAAGTTACCAAATGATCCTTTGACAAATTTTAATACCAACTTTCAAAGGGCATATAAGAGGTTACAAGATCCTTATCAAGTGACAATGAATTAGCTATTGACTCATATTTGAGAGCCATCAACCCATGGAGTGCTGTGTTTATCAAAAAGAGTGCTTGAAGATCAAAGGAATACCTTGGTGAAGGTTTTTGCGTTGGCCATCAACATGAACCAAGAGTTGAATCAAACACCTGGGGGGATTGGATACAACTTACACATAGGAGTAAACCAAGGAAATTACAACCAACTCCCTGGGATACCATCACCTCTACCAATAGGATCCCCAACAATGAACCCTGTGCCAATTTATGCACGTCAACTTCAGGCTACTCAACAATTTGCTGCTCAAACTTTAACTTGGAAGAACAATACCAATGCTACCCCTATCCAAAAATAATATGCTGGTCAGGTACAAGAGACAAATCAATAGTTTGGTAATCCCCAGGAAGCAAACCAAGCCCCAACTACAATGCCTGAGAGTCAAGGGTCACACATATCCATTGAAGTAGAAGCATTAAAGAAAATGATTTCACAAGCTACTTCATATTTGAGTCAACTGAAGATGATTCCTCCAGGAGGGTATAACCAATCCCAAACATATAATAACCAGCGAGGCTACAATAACTAAAATAAAAATCAAAGGTATGACTCCAAGCCATACAATAGACAATGGAACACAGGTCCAAATAATGGTGGGGTAAACCATGATCATCTGGATGCAAGAGACAACCATAATAACACACAAAGTGTTAACCTAGCAGATATGAATTTACTAACTAATTGGTGTAGGTTGCACAATACAACATCGTATCAGAAGTCAATTGTGCCCAATTTGAAAAGATCATTAGGATTGCTCAAGATGATTCTCAAACAACATGGTGCCTTAATGAGGAACCAGAAAAGGTCAATACAACAATGTTGGTTGACACGTTTCTCTACAAAGATTTCCAAGTGGAAGCGGAAGGTGAACCATGTGTCTATGACGTGCAAGCTTTTCAAACCAGGAATAATTACAACCTTAGAATTCAAGGCAAGGCACCATTGACAAAACCACCTCCACCAAGGGGTAAATTTGTACCTCCTGATGCAGATGCAAGTAACAATCCCCTTGCTCCTCAAGGAACGTGTCCTAGACAAGGTCAAGGCCAAGAATATGTTGTAAAAGGGTCCTTTGACATTACTAAGGAGATGGAGAGGACTGCTACAACTATGTCCCTAATGGAGGTACTAAGATATTGCCCAGAATAGAAGAAGGCTCTTATCAAGAGGTTGAAACAATTGGAATCTCAGAGTAATGAGGTTAAGATGGCTAATTTAAATGAAGTCAATGCTAATATCAGTAATGATGCCATCAAAAACCCACCATTTCTACTCAGTTTGAAGATATGTGGAAAGAACTTACACAATTATTTGATAGATTCAAGCGCATCTGTAAATGTAATGCCTCATTTTATATGTCAGAAGCTCGGTCTCAACCCAGTGTGTGCAAACAACAAGGTGGCACATTTTGATAAGACGGAGGTTAATGTGATTGGGGAATTGAAAGAATTATACATCCAGTTGGGTGTTGATCCACGCATATGCCTTTATATTGATATACAAGTGGTTGATATTCCAAAAGTATATGGGATTCTTCTCAGTAGAGATTGGTCAAAAACTTTAGGAGGTTATTTCTCAACCTTTTTTACATACTTATGGCTTCCCTGGAAAGGAGTTACTAACCCAATTTGAATTGACAGTGAGCCAAAATTGATGAAGTTGGTCACAGACTATAGAGCTCCCAATGAGGTGGCATATGCTGAAATGAGTCTAGGAGTCTATAGAGTAAATGGAATTCTCACTTTCTCTGCACCTATAGTTCCCTAGTCTCGCCATGTTGATGTGGTAGAGCATATGGGTAGAATTAAAGACTTTGTTGCATGAATGAAATAAGGGATGTGCTTGTTAGGAGATGATATCAAAATGTAAGATTTGTTACTCCCACAATGGTGTAGGATACATCATCAAGAACATTCAAAGATATCCTGTATCCCTTGCCAAAACAAAGTTATGAAGTTGATGAGCCCAATCCCTTTTTGAGGATACTGATTATGCTATCAACATGAAAGAAATTGAAGTTCCAAACCATGAGAGAGTAATGCCCCAAAGAGTGAATGTTGTAGTAGAAACCTCCCAGCCTAAACAAGTGAAAGAAGGAAATCTTTATAGTTGAGATTGGTAAGCAAGGGAATGAGGAGACTCCACCCAAGAAGGAAAATAAAGAAACTCTATCTCTCATGTAGCTCCAAGTAGAGCAATCCACTCCTGATATGGTTGAAGTTCCCTTGGAGTATGCAAATTAATAACCTCAGATGTTAGAAGACATCAAATTTAATGAACAACAACCACTTGCAGAAACTAATCCTCCTTCATTGATGGCTGAACTTAAGCCGAAGGATATAAAGAAACTAAAGGATGAAATCTGGTTCCTAAAGTTTGATGGGTCTCAATCCAAGAAAGGTAGTGGAGCAGGAGTTGAGTTAACTAGTAAAAGGGAAGACCTTTCTAGCCTCCTATCGACTTCAATTCCCTTGCACAAACAACATGACAGAATATGACACCTTAGTTATAGGACTCCTCTTCGCTCATAAAAAGAGAGCCAAATGCTTAAGAGTGCAAGGAGATTCTGAATTGGTGGTCAAGCAGATAAGAAGTCAGTATGCATGTCATGACAAAATGTTAACAACATAAATGAACCAGGTATAGGGATTGATTGAAGACTTCGATGCATTTAATATCTAGTTAGTGACCAGAAAAGTAAATGGAATATCAGATGCATTGGCTGTAGTAGCGAGTACACTAGAACCAATCTGTCAGTCCCCTTTGAAAATATTTTCTGTAGAATTGGTTTCCACCCCCGCTATCCCCGACAATATTAAGCATTTCCAAGTCTTTGAGGATGATAGACACATTCTAGCTTTTCTTGCTAATTCTGGCGCTTTTGAGGAGAAGATCATGGATGAAGAGGATAGATTAGATGCTGCTAATGAAGATGGAGATGAAGAAATAATTAATTTGCTTACAAACGTAATTCCCAAAGGTATGGTCACTCTAGAAGGCTTTTTGACTATGATCCCAGGATAAAAGAAAGATTGACCACGGATTTAGATGCTGGAAAATATGAACCACATAATATTAGTCAAAAAGGTAAAGAGAGGATAGTGTACATTGGGAAGATTTGCACTCCCACTGAGAGGGAGAAAATTCTACAAATCCTAAAAGAATACATTGATGTTATAGAATGGGGATACGAAGATCTGAAAACATTTGATACATATATCATCACTCATGTTATACCTTTGAAACCCAATATAAATTCATTTAGACAGAAGAAACGACTGGTCAATTCATTGATAGAGCCCTTGATTTTTAAGGAAGTTCAAAAGCTGCTCACTGCTAGGATTATTTTCCTAGTATGCCACTCCACTTGGGTTGCCAACCTGGTGCCGATAAGGAAAAATAATGGGGAAATTGGACTTTTTGTTGACTTCCGTAATCTCAATAAGGCATCCAAAAAGGATAATTACCTGCTCCCTTCCTTGGATGAGGTTTTACAAATTGTTAATGGTTCACAGACGATGTCATTCCTTGATGGTTATTATGGATATAACCAAGTTTTGATGAACCATGAAGACCACATAAAAACAACATTCACTACGAAGTGGGGGACTTATGCATACCGCATCAACCATTGAGTTTCCCATCACCGTCGAGACCTAACTATAGAGACCTTGGAGTAGTTAGTTTCCCAAAACTTATTGCTTTTTAGGAGAGGTGGCGAGTGATCACATAAACTACCTGACTATTGGTGAGTGTGTCAAAACATCGGTCAACAAGAACCTTGGTGAGTTGTTCACAAATGACATCACTGATTTGCTTTCAACAAAATATCTTTTCTTTATTCTATATGATCACATGGATGTATTGATACATCCACTTATGGAAAGTATTAGAATTGGGGAGTCCTTTAACTATACTTAAAAGAGTTATCAAGTCATTGACTTCTTCAATGAAGTCACACCTGGGAAGATTTTTTGACCATCTTGCAATAGTCGACCTTGGAGTTTTAAGCCAATTGTCATTCATATTACGCCTACACTTGTCAGAATTTCTGTCAAAGTAAGCTACAACTAACTCCATAGTGATATCTGAATATCTTTCAATACTCGGACACTTGATCATTAAATCAAATAACTCTTCATCAAGCACAAATAACTTCTTTCCAGATTCATCTTTCACGCTTCTGCTTTCAAGATCAAAATGCTTCGCAACTGCCATCACAAACTCAAGATCCTGTGCTGACATTGGAAAAGTTACAACAAGTGTATACCACTATTGATAACTACTTCCATATCATGATATGAATGTGGTTTCTTGATTCTTTTGAGAAATTCTTCTAGGTCAACATGACCTATCTCCATGTCTTTAATATGATTAATATTAGAAGTAACTGAAGAAGAAGAAGAAAAAACCGGATGTAGGTCTTGCTTCTTGAATTCCATCCCTCTTTTGTTTGGAGATACCTCTGTCATTATTATGATAACAATATTAAGAGAAAGAGAAATTCATTAGTATCAACATGATACACTTGATCAATTCATTTTTTATCATATTATTTGAACAAACTCTAACAATAGTACACTTGAGATAATCAACTTTTCCAAAAACCGACTATTTTTAAATAACTTAATATTTCCAAAGTAAATGGAATGAAAAATCACCATTTACGTGTGTGCAAATAAATTAATCTCAAATAAAAATATTTGAAAAATTCCATTTATAAAGTGTAGAAAAACGAAAGTAATTAAAATTCAAAAAATAATTTAATTACACTTTTGAAAAAATCCCCAAAAATAAGTGTAATTCGGACCCATAGATCCGAAATACACATTAAAAAAAGCACCAAAGTGTTGGTTGGGTCTATAGATTCACTATACAATTAAAATATGGCATAAATATTGTATAATGCAAGGTGGGTTCACAAGCCCGTACTACACTTAAAATATTTTGAAGTGGTGTCGTAGATCCGACATGCACCACTTCGTGGTGTATGGCAAGCCTACGACCTCGCAAAACACCACAGGAGTATTGCAAGTAAACTATGGCACAATGAGGTGTTGGTCGAGGTCTTTGACCTATCATACACCACGTCGTGGTGTATGGAAGGCCGAAGGCCCTGCCAACATCATGATGAAGAATGGGATATAAAATCAATGTGGCGGGTCGACCCGTGATGGGCCGTCGGCCCTCCACAACTCCACAATATTAAAAATACAACATGCAGGTAGAACTTGGTGTAATGGCAAGGTCGGAGACCCACCATAAACCAATCAATGGTGCGTGGCGTGCCTACGGCCCCGTCACGATACCATAATGATATAAATCAATGAATCAAAACAAAAGCCCGATCTTGATCAAAGATTAAAGATCTGATCAGGTGAAAAGCTACGAAAAATGATTTAATAAACACATAATATCATGAAAAGAGTAAAACGAAAAGGGTTTTAAAAACCTTACATCAAAGGAAAGAAATTCAAACCTGGAAATGGAAGTTGAGAATCATTCTCCTTCCAGCCACAAATTTGCTCTTAGAGGGATTAAAATAGAAATTAAGGAGATAAATTAGCCTTTTAAAAGAGGAAAATAGACTCCTAATCCAATACTTCAAAAATCCCTCAAAAGATTGAAAGTGCATTAAATAAGTGCAATTTGGGTTTATGAATCCGATTTGCACCTATGAAGTGTAATTCAGGTCTATAGACCTGAATTGCACTTAAAAGGTGAAATTAGCCAAAAGAGGTGTGAATTGGGTCTACGGACCCGAGTTACACCTAAATTGTGAAACTTGGTGTAAATCGGGTTTACAGACTTGATTTACACCTAGACTTCACAAAAAGCAAAAAAGGGGTAAAACCAGGAAAAACACCCTTTCGACTACATAAAACATCTCGAAAAGCGAACCATAGAGCAGGAAAAACCATAGACAAGCAAAATTTTTTGGGGTACCCTCATTTTTGCTAATGCTAGAAACAAGGATAACACCCTGTAAGATTTTTGTTTTTGTTGGCATTGTTTTTAATGTTTATTCACATTTGGTTCAAATACCCAGAGACAAGAATAACACTTGTAAAAAAATAAAAAAAGATATAGGGTTTTAGTATATAAAAGCTATAATCTTCTAGTTTTGTAAAAGGGTTTTTCCTTTTTCCTATTAGATTATTTCAATCGTTTGCTTCGTTGCCCGTTTTAATTGGTGGAATAGTGTTTCCATTTTGACTAATTATTTTTCAGCCATACGTTTATCTCTATTTCTTGAGTTTTTTTTTTCCATTTCCTTCTTCCACGAGTTCTCTTGCTTTGGGATTAGATGATAATCTCTAATCAACATAATTTTTATTTTTTTCCTTCCACATTCTTATCACTGTGAATTCCACTTCATCTCCTAGAATAGTCTTTGTTATGGAAATAACACATACCATTATGAAGTAGCACAAAATCATTTTCATCATTGGAGAAAAAAATTTAATCGTATTTTACCAATAACACAAACCATTATGAACCAACACAAAGTCATTTTTATTATTGCAGAAATTTTTTTAACCTATTTTTTCTTTACCAAAATTTGACAAATTTTCAAGCTCAGACTCATTTTCATATGTGCATGTTATTTTTTTTAATGTGAAGAAATTGTGATTTTTTATATTAAAAAAAAATAGTTTAAAATTATTATACAAATGTCTAAACATTATTGTGTTTAAACAAATAAAAAAATAAGCTTATGGAATATTACGACAACATGTTTTTTAAAAACTAGAAATATCTGTTGATGTGTTTCTTTCCTTGAAGGTGTGTCTGAGTTAGATTTGTTTTAGGCTCATTATATTTAGGTGAGATTCTACCACGAGCTCACATGAAGACCAATAGAGAGTGGTTTTACCGTTCGAAAAAAAAAATAGTATGTTGATGATCAATGTAATAATAGTTTAAGGGTAATAATAGTTTGATATGGAGCTGTAAGATGATTTTAACATGGATACCTCAGCCAAATGAACCAAAAAGGGGAAGGATAAAGATATGGCTTCTGGGTCGGGTAGAAAGACTTCCAACAAAGGGGTTAATGGAAGTAGGAATAGGTGCAGGAGGAGGACAACTGGTTTGAAGAAGATGATGAGGATGATGATGATATGGAGACTGAAAGTGAAAATGCTACCCCACCGCCCAAGAAGAAAACCAAGCACAATCATGTTATCACTGAAATTAGCCCAGAGAAGGAGGATGGTACCTCAAAGACCCCTTCTACTCCTTTGGATCCTAATAGACAGACTTGTGGTGTTGAGGAAGAGGGGAAGAATGTGGTGGAAGATGTGACTCTGCCTCCTAAAGACAAAGTCATAGTTGCTGATGTGGAGACCCTAGAGAATAATGTTGTTTTTTCAAAATTTAATAAAGATAGAAGTGATTCTCCTATTGCCATGCTTCATACTACGAAGAATGGAATGATGAAGTTTTATAAGATTATAGAATGGGTCTACTCAGAGATTGAAAGTCTGAAGACAAAACATGAGGATTCTTCTAAGAAAGTGGACATTCTAGAAGTTGTTGGGACAGGTAACCTCAGTTCTTTGCCTAATTATCTGAAGGAATTAACAAAAGCCATCAGTGATGCAGAGGCTATTACTGAAGCTTATGGTTCCCAATTTAAGGTTGTGGAGGCTAGGTTCAATGAGCTAGAAAAGAGGATTCACAGTCATGAGAATAACCTGAAGAAAATTGGAGAACAAAGCCAGAAAGTTCTGAAAGCCTCAATTGATAACTTGAGAGTGATGATTAGTAAACTGGAACAGTTCCAGATGGAAAAGAACATGATAGATATTTCTGAGGATAAGGACTTGACCATTGAAGGTGTGGCTACTGGACCTAGTAAAAGAAACCTTACGAGCACGAGGAAGATGACTCAACAAGCCAAGGATCTGGATGATCTCAAGAGTGTTGTTGCCTTAATGGTCCAACTAGAGAAAGAAGCAATGAAGCTTCTCAAGAATTTTTCTTAGTTCTATTGTTATGTTCTCTTGGATGTCCCTTAGGAGTCATTGTGGTATCCCTATGTTAGTTTTGGTTCTCTTGCTGGCCTTTTGTATCTGCCAACTGTTTCAGTTTGTTGTTTTGTTCTATCTAGCTGGGCCTATCATGTTTTATCTATTTTTTGACTTGTTGTTAAGGGTTTTGGGGCCCCTTCAAAACCTACTTTTCACGTAATAAAAAAAATTTAAAATAATTTTTAAAATATATAATAAGATAAATATATAACTTTAATATATTATCAATTTATTAAATAATTTTATATTGCAAGTTATTATTATTTTTATGTATCATTACTTATGACATCTCTCTTGGTACTTATATGCTATTATAGTACACCAATACATCTATGTCATAATTGCATGCCTATTTCCATTTTACCATCACCTACTCTTATCTTTACATTAAGGCATAGCATTGAAAACACTCATTATAAACACTTCAACCAAAATAGAAATTCTTGAAATAAGGCATTGACATTTATCAAATCATAATAGAAAAGGAATTTGCTAAATATTATAACTATAAATCTTCTAGTAAACATGGCTCAACATCAAGAAAATAAACATCCATGTTAAATGTGTTATAGAAAAAATTCAATGAAATGAATAATATTTCTTATTCTAAATTAAATTATATTTATTGGGAAAAATTTATATTAAAATCACATCAAATTAAATTAATATTTATACATTCAAAATTAGAAATTATTTTTTAATAAGTTTTCTTTTTGAAATTTAAGTTTGATTTTATTAGTTTTTACTATAAAAATTAAATTTGAATTTTAACAATCTTAATATAATTTAAAAAATGTTTATTAGAACTATGATTTTAATTTTTTAAACTTAATTTATTTAAAAATATAATTATGTTTATGTTTAATTTTATAAAAAAAAATTATGTATTATAATTGTAAACCAAATCAAACCAAATTATTATTATCTACATTCAAAATTACAATTATTTTTAATTTTTTTTTAATAAGTATAATATAATAAAAACAAAGTATTATTCTATTGTGATTAATAAGAAACAATGAAATTCCAATATTAATAAAAATAAGATATTAAAATAACTTATGTTGAATCATGTACATATGCCCCCTCTATCAGATACTAAACAAACTTGTCTATATAATATTATGTTCCCCTGACCTTAACACTAACCCTAACCCTAATTCCAAATCAAACAATAATCTTGACCCTAACCATAACCATGATCAAATCTATTCATTGTAAGCTATCTCAATTGCCTTGGTAGACATGTATGCAAAATGTGGAAGCATTGGCAAGGCAAGTGAATATTTTTAAAGAATAACTTCCAAGCAAATGCAATTGGTAGGTGTGAAGTTAAATTCTACAACCTTTACGAGCATCCTCCTGCATGTGCCAAAGTTGTAAATACTTCCTATCATCTAGGTTCTTTGAAAGTGAAAGCTTAACAAGTAATTCTGCTTAATATAAATTGTATCAAAATATATATAATATTGGATTAATTGTAAGAGTATTATTGCCTTCAAATAGAAGTATCTAGGTCTAGATCCATTACCTTAATAATATTGTAGTTTTTTTGAACTCTCAGTTTTCTAATATTCTAATTTCATTTTAGAAATTTTAATGATTTTTTTATTCTACTGAGTGTAAAGTTTTGTTTTATGTTAGCAGTTGTTTTTCATAAATGTGGCCACTGAGCATTGATTGGTTCACTGTTTTATTTGATATATTCGTTGTGACAATCTACTAGGTTATTGTATGTAGTTTGGTTAGTTCCATTATCATAAATCATTTTCTACAATTTATATTTTCAAATTAATTTTCTTTCACGTTACAATTAATTATCACTAATAAATGCAATTTTTACATTATATGATTTTTCAGCCTCCAATCTCTAATATATTATTCAAAGTATATTTTACTATCGACGTAACTCTTGCACCTTGTTTCGGTGCAAGTGCTAGTTTATTTTATTTTCTAGCTCCATGCCCTCTATTATTTTTCCCATTTCTACCAATAACTCACCTCCCATTTACTTCCCTCATCCCCACTCCAATTCATGGATGAGTTTATAATTAATTGAGGAGAAGATGGGGGAAGTGGTGACAATTTTGGCCAACAAACTACAATTAAAATTTGCCCATTCTTCCAATTTTTTTTTCTCATAATTATATTTAAAAAATTTTAAAGATAAAAAATGATTTATTTTATAAACATAATTTGTTTTTTAAGAAAACAAATGGTTAATTAATCTTGAATAATTTTTAGCCTTTCAACAAAACATACTTGACGACATGAGAAATAGAAAGATTTATAAACACTTATTCTAGCCTTGACTCAACATTAAGTTTTGAAATGAAAATCAAGACTATCAAATGTATTTAAAAATGGGTTGAAAATGATATAAACTTGATGTTAATGCAAATCAAGACCAATACATATAACATGCAACTAGACTAAGCTAGATAAATTATAAAAAATATTTTTCATGTCAACTAAGTTATAAACATAGCATATAGCCTAATTCGTGTGTGTGTGTAGTTGACACATGATATGAATCACTTACTAAGCTTAATTTCAAATTACTCTGTTTGATGATTCTTTTCCTCATCAATGAAGAGGGGAATTGAAATTTATCTTGCATTCACCTCATTACAACATCAAGGTAGCTAGTTTGGTTAGATTAAACACACATGTCTATCAAATCAATAACTAGTTCATACAAATCAATAACATCATAATATGAAAGATGGAATCTCATTAATAATTTTGACATTTAGATCTGTTATTAAATTTATGTTCACATGAGTACATGAAAGAGTAATCATCATATTTTAACCATTTAAATTTAAAATACTTAAAACAAAATCATGTCCTTTTATAATATCACCAATTCAAGATAATACTACCATCCAAGGATCGCTTACAATGAAAAACTTTGGAAAAGAAAGATTTTGACAAAATACCTTTCAAATATTAAATTAATGTTTTATATTCATTGACAAGCATATTTGAATCAAACTTAAACACATTTTTCTATTATTTAAAAAATGAGCATTTTTTCAAACACTTTGCAACCAATTGGAAAATCATTAAAAAAAAATTGTACATTTGCTTGCTAACTGGAATTGCTTGAAAATGATGAAGAATACTCAAACATGCTCATAAAGTACAAATCAACTAGTATACAATCCAAGGGAAAACAAAAGATGAATAACAACACTTGTATTCATAAATTACACTTCCCATAGTGGCAGTTGGGCTAGACAAAGCCATGTAGCTCTCTCATATTGACCCCATATTACCCCTAGATAGTTGTGGCCCAACCTTTTGTTGGTCTAAACTAAAATAAAGGAGAAATAAAAATAGTAACAACAATGATCTAGATATTGGGGTTGATCTTGTAGTGCAACAGTAAATTGCAAAGCAATGTTGATACTGCTTCCCAAACCTTTTGTTGGTATAAACTAAAATAAAAGAGAAATCAAAATAGTAACAACAATGATCTAGATATTGGGGTTGATCCCTTAGTGCAACAATAAATTGCAAAGTAGTGTTGATACTGCTTCCCAAACCTTTTGTTGGTATAAACTAAAATAAAGGATAAATCAAAATAGTAACAACAATGATCTAGATATTGGGGTTGATCCTGTAGCGTAACAGTAAATTGCAAAGCAATGTTGATATTGCTTCCCAAGTTTGAATCCCTTCCAAACTGATGCTTAGTGGAGACATGATGAATGATGTGGAAAAAGAATGGAGGTTGGAGGTGATAAGCACTAAGGAGAAGACCAACATGGTAGAAGACGTGGATAGGTACAGTTGGTAGAGATTGAATGGTGCACTTAGATAAAGGGTCTATGGTGGATAAGGATAGCTAGAGGGTGAAGAATAGTGGCAACACAGTATGGTGAATGTAGAGGAGAAGATAATTGATGACTAAGAGGCACAAAGAAGACCTCGGTAGGAGAAGGATGATGGATGGAGAAGACATGGTGCAAAAGAGGTAAAAATGAAGGAAAGGAGTGGAGGAAGAGAATGGGTGTACGTGGTGTACAAAGAACAAATAGAGGAAGGAAGCAAAGAGAAAGAAGTCGAGTAGAATGGAGGGAGAGCACTATGGAGGACGAGTGGAGGAGGTGATGAAGAAAGATGGGGATAGGAGTGGAGGATTCCAAAGGAGGTAGAGGAGTGTATGAAGGACGAGTGGATGAGGTAACATAAAGAAATGGAAAGAAAAGGAGGAAGATAGAGAGAGGGGTTAAGAGGAGAGGTAGGAGATGAATATGTAGAGAGGGATTGGAGAGGAAGAGGAGGTATTAGGATTAATCTTGGGTATGGGGTTCTCCATTGTGGTTCCACTAGTTTAAATCTCCAATCAAAAGAAATCAACAATAAAAAATAATAATAATGATAGATATTGGTATAACAAGAATATAAATAACTAGTTGTCAACACTCAAATCCTTTGCAACATTCAATGCCACTCAAAACTCGATAGAAAGGAACAAATTACAGGATCTATATTATTAAGATTAGCTCCTTCAACAATGACTGAGATTAATATAAAATCATTTCGCAAATTCAAAATATCTATATCAAATATGAAGCAAATAATTGAAATAAATATTGAAAACCTCACACCTTAAATTAAAGTATTAGAATGATGTTTGAATAAGTCCATTGACAATCCATAGATGAGATTTTGCAAAAAAACTAGGAGGATTTCAAGTCTTTCAAAATTTTAAAAAGTTTTGGGGGAATAATTTAAGATTAGAGGGCTCTTCTTATGAACTATTAGCATTATTAACGAATCACAACCAAAATCAATCTATTTCATTTCGCACAATCAGGAGACATATTCACAATTACACCTTGGTTTGGAAATTACTCAATCAAGTATTTAACCATAAAACAAAGCTTTTTTTTGAATTCCTTCTTACATTCTTAAAGTTTTTTTTGTAGATTTTAGGAAAAATGATCAACTATTTATCTTGTTTTCCTTTGTTTACCTATCATGTTTTTTCCAGGATTTTCGCTAACCATCTATGTTTGTAGATTAATCTTGTCCCATTAAATTAAATCTAATTATTCAACATTGCATTTTCAAAATGTGTGAACTTTTAAGAGAGACAAAACAATCTAGTAATGTCGATGCACAAGATATAAGTGACGAGGCAGATATAACAAGATGCTCAAAAGAGTCACATATCGACATTAAAACAATTAACATTACCAAAGAGGTATAAAAGGACTTAGAATTGTTAGAAGACTTGACGATTATTTTTAGATTTATTGGTCATAGAATGAAAAGAAGCAAAATTAGGGCACAGATAGAAAAATAATGGAAAACACTGGGGATAAATTATATTTACCTTGTGCTAGTATTCACTTCTCATGAAGATAGAGAATGAATACTTCAAGGAGGTTTACATGGAAGACTGGGGAAATTCCTTTATACATGCAAAAATGACATCGAATTTTTGATCCCCTAGCACTTTATTCTTATTAGCATTCGATTGAAATTCAACTATCAAAGGATTGTGTGGAGACGATAGGAAGATCTTATGGAATCTTGATAGATGTGGTTGCATATATTATGAACAATGGATCCTATTCATATGCTCACATTCAAATCATAGCAGTAAGACAAAAACCAAAGGAAATCAAACTTTGTGCCCAGGGAAAGCATTTGGATACAAACTTTAGAAATTAAAGAAGGATGTTTGGCCTAAAGTGTCATAGCAGAAATAATAGGGAAGATGAATGCAAGAGTAGACCTAAAATGAAAACAATTTGGAGGTTGAAGATTAAAAGCACAAAGGATAATATTAATATTACTCCTAAGTATGATGATAGGATTGAAATGAAGGAATTGGTGGTAGAACTGGATGAATCTAGGATGGAATTGGTGGTACAAAGATAGATGGAAAAATCTCCCCTCACTAGGAACAAAATTATTGAATCAAATCTATTTAGGGATGAGAAGACAACAAATAGTAAGGAGATAGAGAAAGAGTATAAACTAGATGAAAAGAGAATTAGGATGACTGATACAAAGAAAGCAGTTGTTATAGATATTGAAGGATATAGTTCTCAAGAGAAATTTTTAGAGATAGATGAATTAGGGATCATAGATCAAAGGTGCATTAGTCAGTCAACAACTAGAGCTCTGGATTTCACCAAAAATGGAAAAGGAAAGAAATTGAGCAAGCATAAGAAGGAAGAAGGAGCCATAGAAAAATGGTTACAAAGCATTAGGAAATTTCTAATTATATACAAGGGAGGAAACCCCTCCCTTAGACAACAAAAGATCATCACATGGAATGTCAAGGGCTTAGGGGCCCCTTACAAGAGATACTTGGTAAAGCATTGCCTTGGGAAAATGGAAGCAAACATACTACTACTATAGGAGACAAAATTAAGTGTTGGGGAAGGGAAGATATTTGTGAGACATTGTGAAGGTTGGGCAGGCTTCTTTCTAGGAACATAAAGAACAACAAGAGGATTAGGTATAATATGGATAAATAATAAGGTCGAAATAATTGAAATTACAAAATCTAAACAAAATTGGATTTTAGGCAAAGTCAGAAGTAGGATGAAGAATTTGGAATTTCCCATTTTTAATATATATGGCCTAATAAGGATAGAGGAGAAGATGGAGGCGTGGAATAGTGTTATCTATAATTTAATTGATATGGATAATAATAGAGTCATTTTAAGGGGGATTTAAATGTGATTATGGATATTAGTGAAAAGAGTGGGGCACTAAATAAAGTTACCATGTCTATGATGGACTTCAAATCATTCATGCATAGGAAAAATGTGGTAGATTGTGTTGGCATTTTGGATATGTTGATATGGTTTTGTCATTGATGTCAACACTTGTCATCGCTTGTCAACACTTATCAGCACTAGGAGATTTTGGTTTTCACCGGCAAGTCAGAGACTTATGCAAGTCACTGGTATTTGGTTCACCGAAAGATTATATTGTTCACCGACACTTGGAATGATTTGAAGACTACTTGGTTATGTCGAAGATATTATTCGATCACTTGGTTTTGGCAATTTGGTTAACTATTTATTCGGGTTTGCATATTTGTTGTTACCGACAAATAGGTCCAGGATAAGCACCACCAACCATATCTATTCCAGATCAGCATGACATGTTATGGAGATGATTTATTATTAAAAGTAAAATGCAAGGAACCTATAACTTCTACTGTGATAATATGGCAGCAATTGATATATCTAAGAATCTCGTATTTCACTCTAAGACTAAACATGTTTCTATCAAATTCAAATTTTTAAAGGAGAATGTTGAAGCAAAAGAAGTGAAATTGGTTTATGTGAATACTAAAAAGCAGATTGCAGATATTTTTACAAAGCCTTTTCCCAAGGAAACATTTGAGTATCTCAGAGAGCAACTTGGAGTCCTACCCCCATCGGTAGAGACTTAGACAGTTGATGTTTGTCATCAACCAACATAATTAACAGAGAAATCTTTTTCTGGCTTTGATGAGGAGAGCTACTTCTTAGGGGGAGTAGTTGGTATATTGAATGAGTTGGTATTTTGTGATAAGTTCTTTGAACTAATTGTAATTGGTTTTGTATTGCTTTGGCATTTGACGTCAAAGGGGGAGAGATTGATATGGAAAAACACATTATCCCTTGGGGGAGAGATTGTTACTTTGCGGAGAGATTATTGGAGAGATTGATTACTCTCTGTATCTGTATTTTGGGAGATTTTTGGTTTTTGGTTTTTGGCATTTCTGTTTTGGCACTTTGATGGTTTTTCCATCTTGTGTTGCCATCAATGCCAAAGGGGGAGATTATTGGCATTTTGGATATGTTGATATGGTTTTGTCATTGATGTCAACACTTGTCATCGCTTGTCAACACTTATCAACACTTGGAGATTTTGGTTATGTTCACCGGCAAGTCAGAGACTTATGCAAGTCACTGGTATTTGGTTCACCAGCAGATTATATTGTTCACTGGCACTTGGAATGATTTGAAGACTACTTGGTTATATGGAAGACATTATTCAATCACTTGGTTTTGGCAATTTGGTTAACTGTTTATTCGGGTTTGCATATTTTTTGTTGCCGACAAATAGGTCCAGGATAAGCACCAACAGTCATATCTATTCCAGATCAGCATAACATGTTATGGAGATGATTTATTATTATTGTAAATGTATTGAGTTGACATCATGCGTTAGATATTGATTTACTTGTAATTGATTTTATTGTAATATCTTTTAGTGAACCGACCTATTCAATTGGTCTTAGGCTATGGTATAAATGTAAGATCTCATTTGCAAGATCGAAGAAGTAGATGCGAAAAGGATTGCAATAAGGTATATGTAAAAATAAGCAGAGCTATACACGCATACATCATTTGAAGGTTGAAGGAAGGATTTTATGAAGGCAATCTAAACTAAACCGGTACTGTATCCAGCATATGAAGATGTTATTTTGAGCAGTACATTTCAATTGGATTTAACCATCCAATTGTAGTCAGTGTGACTCTCATTTTGCGATTGAGCAGTGAGCTCTAGGCAGCTGGCCTTTCTGCATGTGCAAAATCCATATTGTAAACATTTGAATGTGGGTAAGGCTTCCAACCGTGGTTTTTCCCCTTACAAGGTTTCCACGTACAAACATTTGTGTTATGTGTTGTGGATGTTATTGTCTTTTTTGTTTCATGCATTAATCTTTACCGGTATTGCAATTAACTGTTAAGACTGTCTACCGACATAAAGTTTGGTTTACCGATATTAAGTATTAAGTATTGGTTAAGCTAATTTTGGTTGAATTTATTGGACAACTGATTCAGCCCCCCCCCCCACTCAGTTGTCTTTGGGACCTAACAAATTGTGTTCCCAAAAATGGATCCTATACATGGACCAATAGGAGGGAAGTATTCACAAACATATCAAAAAGAATAGATTATTTTTTTTTGGGTCCAGGATGGTTGACAAATGACTATAGATGTGAGTCATCAATATCACTGATTTCAGCATCAGATCACTTCCTCGTGACTTTGAACATAAAATCTCAATGAAAAAAAATAGCAAAGGGATACTTTAAAATCAAAAGCATGTGGTGGAGGGATCAGGGACTTGTAAATAAAAATAGAGGAATGGTAGAAAGAAGGTGTTGATTAGTCAAGTACCATCAACTTTTGATTCAACAAATAAATGACTTTTCTTGAAAACAATATTAAAGTATGGAACAAAGAATATGTAATGCTCCGCCAGGAACCCCGAAGGAAAACCCACAACAAGGGTGAAACAACTTTTTTAAAAAAGTATAAATATCATAAGTGCATTTACACAACATGCACGATAACACAAGAGGAAGACTTACACCATAATTCCTTAAGGGTTACCAATGAAGAATTAACTTCAAGAATAAATTCCACAAAAATCATAAATCCACATATGCATCATTAACTCAATGATCACAAGAAGCCACAAGCAAATAAAGATTCATCATAGAAAGATTGAAAGGATACAATATAATTCCCACTTCAATAAGCATTTACTAACATTATCAAGGAAACTGATAAAAACATCCCCACATAGGATTACATTGATTGAAAGGATACAATATAATTCCCACTTCAATAAGCATTTACTAACATCATCAAGGAAACTGATAAAAACATCCCCACATAGGATTACATTGCTCTTCCAATACATAGCTTCTCAATAAACATATAAGGATAGATCTCATCTCGTTACAAGGTTACATAAGATCAATGATACAATGATACAATGACCTCAAGGGTCTCCAAATAACAATAATCTTGAAACAAGAGATGAAGCATGAGTCACGAACCACAGGAACACTTACAAAGTCAATCCTCGCATGAAGGTACACATTCAAACATCCGATGGGAAGTGGCACTGCCACCCGACCATGTAATTCCCAAATGGAATCACCCCACCGTGCTAGGAGATAGCTGAGGACCCTCAAACAAGCATAAGCATGACATGGTCGAAAAAACAATACGGCTCCATGATAACACATAATGACCCCACAAAGATCTGGGTGATTCAACATCACAAACACACAAATGAACCAAATGAGAGAATGTCATTACATAGCTTAAGATGGATACCATGGTACAACCTCCATAGGTCTCAACTCACTGTCCTAGTAACCTCTCTCGAACCTCCGGTTCCAACTAAGTCTCATGTGGACCCTACCAGCCTTTCGTGAAGACAAGGTGGTTGGTTTTCCATTCCAGGCCTTCTCGCAACATTATGAGCCCTATACTAGCACTCACCTATGCACGAGGTACAATTATCTTATTAATGTTATGATACTACCCACCTAATCAATTCATTAGATTACCAGTTATTATCTAGCTTTCACTGGGTCGTAATGCCTACCACTTTGGGTGCAACCCCCAAGAGAAAGCCACTCTCTCAAAGGACACTAAACAAACATGGTCACTCCCCAAGGACCCTATGGAAAAGCAGACAACCATAACACCACTATCAGAAACAAGTGGTCAAACAAGGACATACTGACTCTTGGATAACCATAAGGAAAAGACACTACATGGTTAAGACAATGAAGCCAACATATATCTCTTGGTCAAAGGAACCAAATACATCTCCACAGGACGACTGAACCACAGACCAAAGCAACACATAATACACTTGCAACATCATTGATTGAAAAGAAATGAAAATAAAACATTCTTTCAACAGTCACATTATTCAATTTCCAAATCAAAATTCCATCAGGAATGAAATCCACATTAAACATTCAATCGGTTATAACATGAATTCCTAACAGGCATTTAATTCATTTCCAGAAAATATCCAAATCTACCAGTTTGAATCTGTAATTCATGCCTTGATTTCCATTGATAAATTTATTAACCACATAATAAAAATCACATGAAAAATCACCATTTATGCTTAACATAAAACAACCACATCAACATGTTCACTTAATAAAATTTAAATTAAATTTATAACATATAATGATTTGCACTGGTATGGCACATGGTCAAGCGGTGGCAAAAGCCAACCCGCAGTAGTGCTACTGCCGAGGCAATAGACACTACCAGTCTGTAGTGTTGCTACCACTGGTAATAGCCCTACCAACCGGTAGTGCTGCTACCGCTGGTAATGGCCACTACCGATCGGTATCACTACTACCAACCGGTAGTGGTATTGCCGACCGGTAGTGCCGCTACCAACTGGTAGCACTGCTACCAACTGGTAGTAGTCCTACCGATTGGTAGTGTTACTACCAACCGGTGGTAGTCCTACCGACTGGTAGCACTGCTACTGCGTAGCGGTGCTTCCGACCAGTAGTTCTTCTACCTACGGGTAGCAGACACTACCGACTCACATGATGAGACAAGCCCATCACGGGAGTGGTAAGGTCTACGAACAAACCAAAAACACATGCCTCCAAGGCATTCTAAAACCAAAAGGTCACAAAATCAATAACCACAAATAACATTCCATTTCCATAATTATTTCACGGGCACACACATACAGTGCCAATTTCCAAAATTTCAAAGAAAATTTACTAGCAAGGTAGATGGTGAAATAAACACACTGGAAAGAATGACTAGCCAATTCTTGACAATAAGAAACAAGGATGCAACCAGCAAACCCAATCTAAAATTCTTTCTTTCCAAAGAAGAGGTAAATCAAGAAGTTGTTTGCTATGAACAAATAACACACAACAAAGAAGAAATGAACAATTCCTTTCCTGAATGCAACCATATGCTAATAGCATCACAAAATCAACTATACCAGGCAATCTTTCTTCCATTTCAACATTCCAAAATGAATCTATAGGCAAATTGCATTTTCCAATCACATAGGAAGAAAACTGAAATATTCAAAATAAAATCAAAACATCAAAATAGATTATCCAACCTAAAGCAAAGGCAAGTAAGGGAATGAAGGAACGCCGGTCTTACAACCCAGGTTGAATTTCCAGCTCCTCTAGGAAGTTTTTCCAGAATTTTCTCTCCAAAAATTCTCTTCTTCTCCTGCCGTGAATTCCCAGAATGGATGCCCAAAAATATCTTTTAACCTAAGCTTATAGGTTAAAGTTTACATCCAATCAAATCTAAATATTTTACAACTAAAAGGCAATCAGATTTATTTCTTTCCCAAAAATAATAATTCTTTCCAATGATTAAATTAAAAAGGCAAAATTTAAATGGAAAAGCAAAAAGGAAAGCTTTTATTAATTTCTATATCCAAAATACTTTCTTCCAACATAAGTATTTTACCTTTTTAAATGGCTAGGCAATATATTCATTTCGTTCCACAAAACACATTATGCAACTTTACACAATAAATTAAGCCATTTAACCATTTAATCTAGCAATCATTAATTTAAATAAATCAATAATCACAGAGCATATTAATTAAATGATTACTCCAACACAAGATAGCATCATCCATTTAAATTAAATAACCATTTGAATAAACGGAAACATGCAAAACCAAGACAGATCAAATGACGACTCTCAAATGACCAAACCAAGGCACCATGATACACATAATAGCCAAACGGGGAAACACAACTAACTAACAACACTCACATGAGTGTAACTGTGGGTCAAGATGGGGTACCACAACTATATCCTCCACTCCCATCAGATATATCTGGCATGCTTAGACCTGTGAAACCAGGTGGAGTCAATACCCTGTACCTACCCAAAACTAGTATCTGCAATATCCTGCATGAAAGAACCACACGTGCATATAGACCTATATATATATATATATATATATATATATATATATAGACACAACACACACACCGATGAAGGAGAATCATGATGTTCCCTGTCTCACCGGAGTGAGTGAAGGAAAATCATCCCCTTGCATCCCAATACACTTTCAAACATGCAACATATAAATAACTCATCACAATATAAGGGAAAAGTGTTAGTCCATGATAAAGATCCATAAAATAACATTATTCATAAGCACTGAGATACTGCATAAAATTATACACCGTAAATCCAGATAAAGCATGAAATAACATCGTATAATATCCGCATCAAAATACAATAATGTTCCACAGAACAGTCATTGAAGTAACTCAAAACATACAAAAGAGGCTGATCGAGGAGGGGTACTACAGAATAATTCAAAAACATATTTACAAAGAAAGAACAAGTAGAAGCCAAGCTAGAAAGTATAAATGAAAAAAGTCATAAGGTATGTAGTTTTTGCCTACAATTGCATCAAGGAGGAGTTGAAAGAAAGGCATAATGAACTATTGGCTAAAGAAGAGTTGTATTGAGAGACAAAGCTAGGGAGTACTGATTGCATGAGGAAGATGAAAATACCAACTACTTTCATGCCACAACCTGAGAAACAAGAAACATAAACAAAGTGGAAGGTATATCAGCTAAGGATCAAACAATCATTAAAGACAGAGAGGTATTGGAGAAAGAGGCAATCAATTTTTTCCATGCATTATTGGCAGAAAGGGCCCCAAGGGTGAACATAAAGAAGGATTCAATTTTAGATTGTATTTATGATATGATCAATGAAGAGGACACTAAGGAGATAAGTTGTATTTTTTCCAAAGACTACGTGAGGGTGACAACCTTCCAATTAAGCCTTGACAAAGCACATGGGCTAGATGGATTCCCTGCTAAGTTTATCAACTATGTTGGCACTTTTTGGGAGATAATTTGTGGAGGATGGTTGAAGACATTAGAAGAAATAAGAAGTTTGTAAAGGATATAAATAACATAGCCATTGAGTTAATCCCAAAGAAAATAGATTACAAGAGCATCAAAGATTATAAACCCATTTCCTTATGTAACACAATATACAAAATCGCTGGTAAAGCCTTGGAAAACAAAGCTGGGAAAAAACACATAATTAAAAAAAATGGCTTTTCTATAGGGAGGGAAATCATAGACAACATAATCGTGGAGTCAAAGGTATTACACAACTTCAAATCATAAAGAAATAAAGGTTTGATTATTAAGCAAGATGTGAGCAAGGCTTATGACCAAGTTCATTAGGATCTCCTATTGGTTCTTATGAGAAAATTCGGGTTCAATAACGAATGGATAAGAATAATCTCGACATGCATATCCATGCCCAGATTCTCAATAGTTCTTATAGACACCTAAAATTGTCTCGCACTTGTGAATGCTAATTTTACTAATTATTCCTCTTTATCAATTAAATAATTTTAATTATTCAATTGATTTGACCTTATTCTTCCAATTAATTAATCCTCTATTCAAAATTCAAAATTCAAATTTTCCTTTGATTCTATAATTAAATAAAATTTAATTGTGCAATTAACTCATTTCCCGTCCAATATTAATTAAATAATTTTTTTTAGGTAAATAGTAGCTAAGGGGTTGCACCAGATTTTAATAAAGTAAGAGGAGTTTACATCATGGATGGAGGTCACTAGAGCCTATAAATAGGCATGAACTTAGCCAAACTTACAAAATATTGCCCTTTGTCCCAAAAAGAAAAAAAAAACACTCGCGACTCTTACTAGCTATAAGTCTATGCACGGAACATCTACAAGAGAGACCTCATAAGTAGGGTTTGAAACTGAATTAAAAGCAACACTACTAGGATTTTGCTCCAATTTTAGCATCAGAACAATGAAGCATATTGACTGGGATCTAATTTTTCTTTCTTTTTCATTGCACCATTGTCCAATTTTCCCCATCACCATCTTCACCCTTCAATTTAGTTGGAGAATCCCCATCCTCAAAGGGCATATCAAAATGATGCTCATTATTCCCCTCAACTCTCTAATTGTTGAAGGAGCATCAAATACCTTAAGGCTATCCTTTCCAATTGATGGTAACCCAATTTTGGCCCCTGAGATGGAAAACTTCAGAGCTGTTGGAGAATAAACTATATTCTTTGGAGGATCCAAAGGATCATCTCTACAGTTTGATTGATCCTTTAGAGAGTCAACCTCTTTGTCCACATTATTCCTCTCTAGATCTGTATCCTTCTCCACAAAATAGTGGTGGGGAGATACATCCCTCCACCAAGTAGCTTGATTATCTTTCTTGCATTTAGAATATTGGGCAGCCATATGACCAACCTTATAACACATTAGGCAATGAAAGGGAATACCTTCATAGTATATAGTCTGACTCTAACATCTACTGCAAGTATTAAGGGAGAACTCTACAGGTAGATGTTTGGTGATGTCTATTACAATCAAAATAAGAGCATAGGTTGTGTGAAGGTGACTCGAGGACCACACGTCAATACTCAAAAATTTCTCTAAAGAGTTTCCAATAACCTCAAAACAAGAGTCAATACAAACCTGCAATGGTAAGTTTGAGAGTATTACCTAGTGTGCGATAAAAAAGTGTGTGCGAATACAAAGGGGTTAAAAAACAAGCTAACTAACCAAGCATACACAAGACATCATACACCTCAAGATTAAAATTACAAAATCAAAACATAAATAAAATGATAACACAATGCAAACCAAATTGCCCTCTTTTATTTGATTATTCCTTGATTTTATGTGTGCTCGATGATGTCTTTAGATGGTCAATATTGCTCCATGATTATTGCTGTAAATGATAATGGATGTGGGTAAAATATGAGATATGAATGATGAGTGATAATTCCAGCAAAGTAATGGTGTGATTGGATGAAGGTGGATGAAATGCAATGAAAAAGCGGGGGTTTAAATAGGAGATGAGAGGAAGAATAGGGGGTGAGAGAATGCAACACTTGTCCTCAGGGAGGTCAAGTGGCACTCCAAAGGGAGCCATGTGGAAGAAATTTCCACACTTGTCCTCAAAGGCTCAAAGGGAAGAGACAAGTGTCCCAAGGGAGGGACACATGTCTTTTTGGGGAATAACCACCCAAAAATAGGATATTTTACAATATTTGGAAAATAAGGAGGAATGTGCACACATGTGTGAGGAGGTTAGGAGGGAGGGTTAGGATAAGGATAGGGCTAGTTAGAACCCAAGGGTAAGAATAGGGGGTAGGTTAAATGGGGGTTAGGCTAGGTAGTTAGAAGTTAGGAGACATGTGACATATTTAAATAATTAATTAATTATTGAAATGAGGTGAGGAAAATTAATTAATGAGATATGATAAAAGGCTAATGAATTAAATAAAATAAAGAAAATTTATTTTATTTAATAGAAGAAGGGCTAAAGGGGATTTCATTAATTAAATGGTTCTAGATTATCCATTAATTAATAAAATAAGGCTATAGAGTAATTAATAAAATTAAATCAAATTTTAGGTGTCTAAATTTTGCCCCTCTTCGTGGTGGCACTAGAATAGCATCAGTGCGGAGAAAAATAAAACACCCATGACTTAAAGAAGAGGGAGCGAAGCAAAAATGCCCTAGACTTGACTGACGAAAGGATGGAGGACACGCCCCCCTCGAGAGGGTGCATGGGGAACGAATCCCAGGCAATGTCTTGAAAGAAAAACTGCCCTAGTAGACAGGAAAGAAGGAGATGAGAAACCTGAGAAAGAGGTGAAAATGACATCCTAAAAGGTATGCTAAAAAAGGTCCAGGAGGGCCCGTGATGATGGAAAGGAGCATATGGACACCTTATATACCCAAAATGGCCAGAATAGGGCTCATTTGCGCACGTTGATTGTGAGAATTGTGAGCTTTGAGAGAGATTGTCATAGCTTTTAGTGCATTTTTTAGCTCATTGTGCGTGTGGATGAGATGGATGAGCAAGCGAGACCGAGGCATTGGGTGGACGTGGTACGCAACATGAGGCAACATCGAGTGTCGGACCGTGAGGTAGGCCCCTAAAACTCATCTTGTGCTTTCATTTTACTTGTGTTTTTAGCATTTATTACACTAGGGGACGCGTTCCCACCGGATCATGTTCGACGAGTTCGCATTAGGGTACTGCGGGAACGTGATCCTGTGATAGCGGTTTCGCATAAGGGGGAGGGAAGAAATGGATTGCGGGATTGCGATCCCACCATAGTGGGTTCACAATCCCGCTAGGGGGGAAGGGTTCAGAAGAAAAGGGTCATGGGAAAGCGACCCACTATAGCGGGTTTGCTTAGAAAGTGATTGGAATGCATTCCCGTCAAAGCAGAACTAGTGGGTTTGCGAACCCACTAGTCAGAGGGAGGGAAAAAGGAAAAAAGAGGGAAGAAAAGGATAGGGTGAATCGCCGAAAAGGTGAACAAGATGGGAAAGCAAGCAAGAAAGAGGTCCTAGAAATTGACTAGCTGATTTGTCATGTGTAGTGGAGTATTGATATACTTATCAGCCAGGAGAGATGGTCGACTGTCTTGAGACTTGGCGCACAGTTGAGTGCTGCTGATTGGGCACGGATTGAGGTGATCAATTTTAGATACGTGGTGTGGATGCCCCACATTAGGTCACATATGACTATGCTCATAGCGTTGATCAAGTGATGGAGGAGTGAGACGATGACATTCCACCTACCAATAGGAGAGATCTCTATGATTGTAGAGAACGTGTATTGGATTTACAGATCACTAATACGAGGAGTACAAGGAATTGCTTGGAGAGTAGATCAGGTAGAGGTTGTGAGATTACTGGTGGGTGTAGATATTCCTTTACATCATGAAAAAATATCAATGGAGCAGGCACTCGCACTGACACCACCTGCTAGGAGGATTTACTTCTTTGTATGTGCCTTGGTTAGCGAAACATACTACCAGATCACGGAGGCAAGTCGGTCATACTCGACATGATCCTAGTTGTGATAGAGGTAGTCGACGGTGGACGATCGATGGCATGGGGTACCTTGGTGCTGGCGGAGATGTACAAAAAGCTCCATAACATAGTCTACCATCCTAGCTGCAGCTTCAAATTTGTTACACTTTTATAGGTATGGGCATGGGAGCACATTGATGTCACGCGACTAGTTGGTAGATATGATAGGGATCCAGCGCAGCCCACGGTATTCAGTTGGGGTGGTGGTCTCAGATACAAGGTCACAGATGACATTGATTATTGGAGAGTGACCTTTGACAAATTAACAATGAAGGAGATCACATGGAGGTCTTATATGGCGATCGCAGCATGGCTGAAGGATCTGAGGCACATCCCCTAAATGACCACTATAGGGTACATTATTGGCCGATGGGAGTATGTTATTGAGATGTACTAGTCAGATAGGGTGCAGAGACAGTTTGGTCCGGTACAGGGAGTACCCAAGGCACCACACAGATTTTGACGGGTGACCCATGAGAGGGTAGAAGAGTTCAAACCCTCGCTATAGGACAGGGTATGCATCATTGATGGGTGGACCCAGTTGGCTCCAGCATAGTGGGATTCGCGAGGTAGACCGACAGACGTAAGGGTGACAACAACTTATGAGGTCTGGTGGGTAGAGGTTAGACCTTGACTGGTTGGCAGGGAAAGATGGGTACCCCTCAGTGTTAGGAGGGTACAAATTTGAGCTAGAGGAGGGAGGGTTGGACAAAATAAGCCAGCCCGACGGTCAACAAAGAGGGTGGAAGAGGTAGTGACCCAAATGAGGTCTCGATCTGTGATAGGGAGATAGGGATAGAGGAGAGGGGAGGGAGGGGAGGAGAGAGAGGAGAGCGGAGATGGAGCAGAGGGTGGGGATGGAGCAGAGCCCATGGAGGTAGACCCACCAGTACTGTTCTCTACTAATAAATTTTCTCATCTACCTCATTTCACTTTATTTCTATTTATGCCACATCAGCCACTTCATGTCACCTCATCTCATATTATGAATAACTAATAGTTTGATTGCAATATTAATTAGCACAACTGCAGGTATGTATATTATTTAATTTTCTTTAGTTATACATTTATACTTTCATTATGATGATTACCTGATATGATTCGCATAATCTTCATTCCCTTTCCTCAACCTTTTTTGCATGTGTGGACATGTGTCATCTTAAGTTGGGGAGTGTTTTATGGGTCTATTTAAGACTGCATAATGATGTGTCCTTGTCCATGATGTGTTTTAATTTACTTGACATCATTTTTGAATGAGATAGTACTGATGTGAAAGCCTGTAACATGAGTGAGTATATGTTTCTTGCCGCCATAGTTGATGAAAGGTACTAAAGAATAAATAAAAGGTTACAGGGCATGAATTTTCAAATCTCATAGGATATATTAGCTTTGCATTTTGTTGTGGTGAAATTTTTGATTGTCAAGTTAGCCATGGGAGGTGCGCCTATCCATCATGAGCATGTGACTCATGACGCTTTGCTGCAAGATAACCAATGTGAACACTATTTCTGGACCTATGGGTGGATTGATTATATTTGGAAATTGACAAATTTTAATGAGGAGATTGCGCAGGAATTTATGCGCACATTCAGTGAAGGGGAGGCTTCTGTCAAAGGGTTACGTGTTATAGCCACAAAGCAGAGAATAGCTGAAGTCACCAGGTTGCCGTAGGATGGAGAACTATATCCTGAGGCAAAAGATGCAAGAAGTGCAAGGGCAGAGTTCACTCACCCAGTCGATGGACCTCTTAGCATGGACAAGCAATGAACTAAGCGTATATCTCTTCCAGGAGAATGGCCGCAGGTTGCATTTCATGAATGAAGTATTTAACATGTGATGGTAAGTACTCCAATCTGGATTCTGTTCATTTCAAATCATTGAGTCATCTGAGGCATGGTCGGAGGATGAATATTCCAAATGTCTTGTATCATCTAATCTCTATTAGTACAAAGGAGACACAGAAGGGTAGTACCCGTTCTGTGAGTCATCATAGATTAATCAAATTATTGGTAGAACGGTCTCTTAGAGATGTCTCGCAGATGTCATGGGGAGAGTTTGAGGATATCAGACAATTTGGAGAAGGAAATGTTCCTATTGCAGAAGAAATTGCAGTTCAAGAAGAAAATATCGGAGAAGCCTCATCTCCTAGGGTTTCTGCGGCAGCCGAACCTCCTATTGCTGAGGAAGCTTTGTCTATAATAGAAGGAACAATAATTGAGCCAAGTGTTGAGCAACCCTCCACTCAAACTCAAAGTGGGGTTGCATTTTATAAAAGGAAATCTAAAGAAAAATGCGATGCAGGGTAAGCAACCGTGGAATGACCTCAAGAAGTACAGGTTCCTCCTGCAGCTAAAAAATAAAAAATGAAGGAGGGTTTTCCTATAGAAGAACCTTCTACAACCACACAAGAATTGCCATTAAGAAGAAGTCATCGGGTTAAGCAAAGAACTTACGCAACAAGAGGTCTAGGTGAGGTTATTTATGTGGCAACATCAGAATTAGGGCATGACAGTTAGAAAGAGAGTAAGTCGTAGGAAGGACATGAAGCTGAAAGACTGACAAATTTAGCCCAAATAGCAGAGCAGTTTGAAGATCCAGGTGATAAGATCTTAAGCCCTTAGGTAACTGCTCATAGTCTCCCTTCATGTCTCACTAGCTTATCTGTTGCACTCACATTTTATAGACAGTGGGAAATAGAAAAGGCTAGGCTACAAGGGATAATTGAAAAGCAACAAAAAGAAATTGAAAAGAGGGACAACCAAATTGTTGAGTTACAAACTAAAGTAGATACTGTAGAAAACATGGTTCCCAAGTTAATGCAGTGCAGGCCTTCACTGAGGGTTTATGCTTTGTATCTAAAGGAACAGTATTTATGTTTTAAACTTAACCATATTGTTAGGGATCTCAGCCCTTCTTTGGAAACTCTGTAGGAGTTTTATTGTGCTTACCAAAGCTCTCCTATAGCCATTAAAAAATTTCTATGTGAGTTATATTTGCATAATTATGTCGTCTCTTATAATAATGAATGGAATCCCCTGCTGTATATTGGTGATATTCAATTAAAGGCATTGATATCCTGGATACATAATGAAATTAGTATGGGGGTACAATATAGAATGCACAGAAAATTGGAACTTGATTGTCCACTGCCACTGAGAGATGAGGCTTAAAACCCATGATGAATGTATTATGACTGGAAAAAACTGTTGAATAGATTTGATGTCAAAAGCCAAGTTTTATCATTGAGGGAGGAAGTATTTCAAGAGTATGAAAATTTGATTGGATCTAAGAATCAAACTCTAGTTGAAAATCTGACTCAACGTTGGAACAACCTTCCAGAGGATCTAAAGTAGGGTGAACCCCATTCATTGTCCAACTATCGTACAACCATACAAAGAGGTCCCAAGTATATCCGCTTGGGAAAGACAAAAGGTAATAATTTCCTACCTTTGATATTCCAGCCACTTATTCTTATGTGGCCATTAATGGGATGCAGAGCTATAGATAAATTGTATGATGAGGCCACGAAGGAAGCTAAGTGGGATAGGTTGGAGAATATGAAGGGATTTTATTAGAACCTGGCTACAAGAGGTGCTGGGGAGTTGTCATAGAAGGACTATTCAGAGTTTCTGGTGTGTTGTATCAGACTCTACTAGAGGAGAGATCCCAGAAGATTAGATAAGTTAGGAACAAGTTTTTCCTCAAATTTGAGGTGGCGACTCTATTCAACAAAATATTTCAATAAGTGACTCTGCTAAGGGAGACAATCCAGAAGGAAATGAAAAATTTATTTTTAGTTGAAATTAATTCAGGATGTATCGAAATGGACAACCATTTCAAAGAAAACCATTTATTCCAGATGGCATCAGGCCATTGGATCTCAGAGGATTTCAATGTGTCCCTACTAAGTGCATACTCCCTAAACTTTCACCACTGGTACCAAAGTTTCATGGAGAATGAGATGAATCAGCGATTGCATTTTACACATTTGTAAAAGATTATGAAATCGATGCAGAGGATCTAGTGATGAAGCTCTTCATCAGGACATTATGGGGTTATGCGAGAGAAGCTTATGAATCATTACCTACACAGACTATTTCATCAATGAGGGAATTTGAGCAATGGTTCTTATATGAGTTTTATGTTGAAGATGATGAAGAAGATGACATTTTCTATAAAGAGGACGAGGAATAGATTTGCAATATGCAAGAAGAATCATGCATATCCCCTTTGGATGCCTTCTTTGATTTAGAAAGATACGAGGGTGAATCTATAGCGGGATTGCTCACCAGGATGATAAACATTTATGTAAAAATACCCGTGGATAACATGCCTTCATTTTCAAACAAAATGGATGAATTAGGGATATCTCATGATCTTGAATTAAAGCATATATTTAAATCTTTAGAAAGACATGGTATTATTTGGACCCCACATGAGGTAGAAAATACAAGTTTAAAAAAGGAAGAGGGCATGTGTGTAGCTAAATGAAAAGGGGAGGAAGAACCATTTCTTAGTACAAAAGAAATTTCTTATATGTTAGAAAAGGAATATGAAAGGTATGTTCAGAAAAATGGTCCAATTTTTTTTCAAATAAAGCAAAGTAATGGATTAGGGCACATTTAGGGTGTGTTTGATGAAGTAAAATATGATTCCCAGAGAGATAATATATCAGAGGAAAAGATCAGTGAAGATAGTTTTCTTGTGGACAAAACAAATGATGATTCTTAGAATAATGAGAAATACATACATAACGATGAGTGTAATAAGGAGTATGTGCTTGAAAATCCTTTTGAAATTTTTTTAAATCTTCAGTATCATGAGACTTCACAGGAATGTGAGGAAATAATCTCTAAATGTGAATATTTTTTTAGTCCCTCTTGTGAAATAAACATTTACCATCTAGGATGTGAAGATGAAATGGATTTACATTCGGTATACAGATTTGAAGAAGCTCCAGTAAAGCACAATGATGAAGATTTTCTAGAAGATACTTTCAGTAAAGGTATGTATTGTGATTTGCCGCATGATTTCTTACATATTGAATCACAGGAAGATTCCCAAGGAGATAGGAAGGATTTTCCTATGTTCTTAAATAAATCAGTTAAAGAAAATACAGAAAAGGTCATGTTTGGAAATAATTTTAATTTTTCAACAACACTATATAGTGAAACTATGGGAGAAAAGGAAATAATGTCTCTGCATGACATTGTTGAAAGGGACATGTGCCCTAAGTCTTTATGTGAAAAGGGTAAGTCATTTCCAAAACACAAGGAAAAAGAAAATATGTTTAAAGATGATATAAATTTTTTATCAAGTTTAAATTATAGTAAAATCATATGTGATGGGTGCCCTAATTTACTATTTGAGGAAAATAAGATATTTTTCAAAAATGAGGATACCGTAAAAACGAACTATATGGAACATAATCCCAAAGGAATAAAAAGTTTTAAAAATTGCAACATAGGTTGTGTTAATCCTAATTTAGACATTTCATTGGGAGGCATGAATACTTTGCAAGAAAAAGGAAAGGAAAAATTTTTACCAAGTATTTTCCCTCAAGTGAATGTTGCAGAATATAAAAATGGGAATTTTGAATGGTGTTTTGAAACTCATATGCAAATGAAATTCACATATGACAAAAGAGATTTCAAAATTTTTCAGGAAGAAAAGGAATATAAGAATAAGGGTAAAATACTATCGAGATATAATTTATTTCAATTAAGGTTGATACAAGAGGATGAAAGAGATTATGTGTATCACATTTTAATCCAAATAACAAGGAAGTTAATTAAATATATTGGAAAAAAGTTTTATAGAAGGAAAAGAAACAATATATCAAGTAGTGGGAGTGGTAAAGCAAATAGTGTTTTCAGAAGGTGCATATTACTGCATGACCAAAATCAAGTATTTGACAGAGGAAAGGGAATATCGTCATTTTTGGGGGGCCTCGGGCCACCCAATTTTATTCAGAGGAACCTACAAAAGGGGTGCTATCTAATGGTCTTCTTTTCCAAAGATAACTGAGATCTCGCTATACTCACAGGGAGCATGTCTCCAAAAAGAGCCACTGTTGGACCCTTAAAAATTAAAATTTTTAAGGTTCCAGATTCATCCTAGGAAGCAAATCTCTCTCTGCAATTATTTAGATCAAGTATCTATTCCACTCCAAGTTCCCTACAACTTACTTTGATGCATGAACAAGGTGGTCAATTTCCAGGTATGTATATGGTTGCAAATACGGAATCAAGCCAAGTACGCCTTTTTGAACCATAACTTCTTCTCATCTGAACTCTGTTATGTCAAATTAATTATTCCTCTGTATTTTATGTATATATGAGGACCTATGTTTCAAATTTCGAATTCATACGATATCGTTTGATATGTTTTATGAGGCTAATCTAAATACAATTTCTTCAAATTTGCAATATACAATTTCAAAATTTTGTCAAAATGATTATAGTAGAATACTAATAAATTTCCTTTTGTAGGAGTATCACGCTGAATGAATTATGAAAGCCATTTTATTTATATTTTATAATTATTTTTATTGAGTATAATATTAATTAGGAAGTGTTTAATTTTGAATATTATATTTTTCCTCCAATTAATATTATAGTATTTAAATTATTTGTGTTACATGAAATTATATGATGCTTTTAAAACTAAAACAATTTTTGAGCTTGTATAATGTGTAGGATTATTACAAAAAAGAAATAAAAGATTTTACGTTTGAGCAAATCAAATGATCAAATACTTTATAGTTGGTAGAAGGAAGTAAAAAGTTTTTATCTTAAAAGGTGAAATATTGAATCATTTTTAAAAAATAAATGATTGGGATACATTGGGGCCCGACAAGTAAAAGCCATCGAGTATCGGCATAGGCATTTGAGAGCCCTCCCGATCCCCGATGGGGCGGCCATTGTTGTACAATGGGTTGACAATGAACAATATATTCATTAATAAACAACATATACATGTTTCCTTAATAACCTATTGAGTGCTCAAGCTGAAGTTTTATATATACATAATGTTGTGAGCTTTTACAGCACCTCAGCAAGAAAATGATTGGGGTGATGACAAGCAGCAGTGAACTGTTAAGTATATACGATCTTCATACATAATCAAGTAAGCTCAGCAAATATTAGAGAAGCGGAGAGGCTATGATGAGAAGTATCACCAACAACAACAAAAGTTCATTCACGTTTTTGCAATTCAGGCCATTTTTTGGGCTTGAATATGAGTTTTAAATGGTGAGTTTTGTCTCTCAACAGAGGCCCAAACCATCCACCCTACCTTGAAGGCCATTTTTACAAGATTTTTGATATTTTTGGAGTGTCGGTAAGCTCAAAAATGGCCCAGATTTGAAAGTGACGGCCTGCAACATTTCAGTAAAAAATATATATTGTTTTATCCTTAACAAAATGATTTCTGATTTGTTAGTATATCTTACTATATTTCTTTTTTTTTGTGCAGGATGTTACACATGGGAAAAATTAAATTTCTAGGCACATTAAGGAGCATGGAGTATATCTTAAGATAGGATGACAAATTATTTCTACTAAGTGCATATTAAGGATATTTTATTCTTTAGCTTACACGGACACAGGAAGTATCCTTTACTTAAATTTTTTTAATATTTTTGATATTGCCATTCATCATTTGCAAAAGCATTTTGGTAAATAAAGACTTGTCTACAACATTTGACATGATAGTATTTTGACATTATCCTTTTGAGAAATTATAAAGGGATATATTTTAACATAAGAAAAATTACATTTTGCAAGTGCTCTTACCATGAATAATGTTTTTAACTCATGATGACCTAATATATTTTAACATTACGTTATTATTATTTGCTTGTAAATATTTTCACCCTAAGTGAATAAATGATACATGTATGTATTAGGGTTGATTTTATGCGGAATCAAAGTATGAATTTTTGTAAAAGTATTTTCTCGGAGGGTTAAATATTTGGATCAAAGTGAATTATGATCAAATTTTACATATCTGAAAAGATATAGTTTTTAATGCAAAACTTAATCAAAGGTAAGTCATGATCTATTTTCTATTTAAGGAACTTGATTGGTTCAATTTATATGCAGGAACTTTTATCAAAGTTTGTAAATGAGGAGCTTAAGCAAGAGTGGAAGTGGAATTTTATCAAAGTGAAAGATTATAAAGAATATTAATAAAGCTTTATTTAGTGTGTATTTTAGGGATTCAAATGTAATTATCTCTATAAACCAAAGGGTGTGTCCTTTGGAAAAAAAACTGTCTGTAACTCCCTCCTATATGCGAAAGGGTGTGTCCTTTCACATATGTCTTTTGGATCAGGTATTTATAGGGAGTCTTTTTCAATTAAAAGGAGGAGACAATTCACAATCCGTGAGGCTGCCAGTAGGGGCTATGGGATGTCTGTATTGGAGAAGTCTGTAGGAATGGAAGTATCATTTTGAGCAATCACTGTGTAATGGAGTATCTGTAAGTGTAGCTATTGTATGCATTCACTTTCCAAAAAATAATATACAAGATTCGTTGTTTCAATTCCAGAATTCGTGTATACTTTTGTGTTGATGAATTTCATTTTGTCCTCTTGATAAATCTGATAAAGGGTTTAATACAGTGTGCCACCACAAGTTGTTATAATTGAATATAAGATTTGCTTCTTCATGGTCTTATAGCACTTAATGGAACCTCTGTATTGATAGTCTTGTGTTACAAGTTGCCTGAAAACTATCTCAAGAGTTTAATTGAATTATTTGTCCTCAAAGTATCGTGCATATTCCTGGATAGAGGCACTGGTCTGTTATTTATTTCTGAGATTTTGATTTGTATGCATAAGGTCCTTACAGAGAAACATTCTTCTATATCCTATTTGAACTAATCCTTGCAGATTTCATTCAAGTCCTGAAAGCATTTCATTTTCAATATACAATAGCTTTAACATACACTTTTATTCATATTCAGTTTTCAGTTTTCAAAGTATTCAGCTAAAGCACATGATATAGCATAGTTGCACAACACTAATTTGCTAGTTGTGTAAACTTGCTTAGAGGCTTAAATCCACATTTAAATAACTCTTTTGTGCTTGAGAGGGAAGGGTACACTCGCCTAGGTCTTGTGGAGCCTGAAGTGCGGAGGGATTTGGTCTTCGACCATCCCTGTTCGTTGGCCAAGGCTGATTGGATTTCCTAAGGAGTTGGCAAGTCTTTGGGTTTTCCAATATGTGGTTTTGGGCACCAACAGGAGGCACGATACAAGGTACTATAGGTGATTTTCAAGTCAGTGATGTTGGAATCCAAGAACAATGAGAGGGGGGGTGAATCCGTGTTCTACCAGAATATAAGATTTTAGCCTTATCAAAGCATTCATTCATCATCTGGTAAACATAAATACATATAACTAAAACAAATAATGCAGCCACATAAATGAACACCATAACATGGAGAATTTATACATGGAAAACCTCAATGAGAAAAAACTTCAGTGGGATTTGTGACCCACAATATCAATTCTTTGGCCATATGAAGAGATATTACATATAATAGGGGCCTTCACATGCAGGAAGGAACACTTCCTAGAGAACACTGCTCATCACCAAGAGTCTCACTAACTACAATCACTTTCTGATACAAAACTACAAAACTGAACTCATATAATGCATCTTTTATGCCTGATTGAGTTCCGGTTAAGGCTCTGATTGCTCCGTTTCTTAAACCCTAAACCCTTGTCAAAATAACATACACCTTATGAGTACCTTAGAAATCATCTATAGATCATTACAAAATATTTCTTTCTCATACAAATGATCTGGCATACATGAACTTCGCATTTCAAATCTTATCACCAATGTTATATCTTAAATGACCTAATAGACTGACTTACATACCCTTACAAACATTTATGCCATATGTCGGCTTACATACAAAATGATAATACATGTTGGCTCAATACAAATATATATTAATTATAAAATGCTTTATCAGATACTACCCTTTGCCGGATCTCCAAGTGATGTTAGCTTCCCATACTGGTACCTATCTTGTCGGTTACCTTTTAAATCCTTGATGCCGGTGAACAAAAATATGTTAACAATTGCCAACAATCTCCCCCTTTGGCATTGATGGCAATACTCATGTGAAAAATGGTTTCAATCTGCCCTTCTGATCCTGAAATGTGATTCTGCTCCCCCTGAGCTATATATACCATCTGACATATGATCCATACATATTTCTCCTTGCTATTTTTCACATACATCACTCCTCCTTTGGCATCAATGCCAAAAACTGGTACAAAGAATGAATAAATCAATGATTTTTTGTACAGGGGAATGTCTCCCAAAATACTTACTAGATTTGAATGAGCTTGAAGATTTCCAGGAAAGCATTCTTCAAAAACTCCAAGTATGTGTCCCAACTATATTTGAATGTCCCTAAAATTGACACAAGTCCATTTAGGACATATGCATGAGATTCTTGTTCCTTGAGTTCTGTCGGTGTGGGCTTTCCCATCATATCTACACACTCCTTATTATGTACATACAGTGTGTCCAACTAGGGACTCACTAACCTTTTGAGCTCTTTAGCTCTTCGTATGATTTTATCCCTGTCTCTTTCAAAAGCTGAAATTTGGACTTCAAACAACAAAATTTTACCATCTACAGATGTGGCTAAAGAATTTACTCCATCAAAGTTATTTACGATGCCTGCAATTGTATTTTGAATATCTTTAATGCTTTTGTCTATACCTGCTGTAAGTAAACTTGAATTACAACATACCTGATAAATATTTGTACATTGCCTCAAAGCATCATCTATCATTTTCAATCGATCTGCTATTTATACTTTGTCTGATTCAATCGACTGATCAAAAGTGGCCTTCTTGGCTTGAGAAAACCGGTCCAGAGCATGACCGTTAGAGATTTGTTGCAATGATTTAAATTCCTTTGAAATATGCACTGTCAGCATTTTGAGCTTGTCGAATGGACTTGCTTCCTTATTGATTTGGCATTCTGGGACTAACTGGTGCAAAATTGGAATGGAATGATCAATTATTTGCTTTTCCTCAGTCCCTTCCTTGATCATTTTCTGAGATGCAATCATCATGAGTTTGGTTGAACTCATCTCTGTTATGCTCTTCTGCTCAACATTTGCAGTGGTAATTGCCAACAATGTAGTTTTGGCTATCGATTCTCTATTAGATTCCTCTCCCTTTTTCTCTGATGATTGTGTAGAAATACTTATCTCAGTTTGAACTTCCTTTTCCTTCTCTCCTTCCTGATTTTTCTCTTTATCTTTCTCCTTCGGTATAATTTATTCTATATCATCTTCTTTTGCATCGGTGGCTTTGCCACTTGGTGAAGCATCTGTTACTATCGGTTCCATATTTGTTGTATCCACAACCTTGTTCATTTTGATCCAGAGGACTATTGTCCTCAACATATATAACTTGTTCATTATGTACACTAGCTTTTTCTACTGGTATCTCCTCTTTATCTTGTACATTTTCTTCTGTCAGAGATTCTACATTTAATTTCTCTACATCTTTCAAAATTGTGGATGGGCTATCCACTACACCTTTTCCTTTGCCATCAACCGGGATGTTTGAAATGTTAGACTTAGGATTAGCTCCGGTGATGTAAAGAAATCAAGGTTGTCAATAAAGAATTTAACCCATGCCTCGTTGGTTTCACTAATTATTTCTTTAACTCTACCTTCCATAAGGCTATCTGTCCTATGCCTACTTCTAAAAATTATTCTATTCGCAGTTTCAAGACACCTATCCATCTCCTCCGGGGTAATTGAACCACAATTAGTTAATAATGCTTGAATCTCTATGTGTCGGTCTTCCTCTATAGAAGATAGTCTTCTAGCATTTAGATTATTATATAACTGTGTCGGTATTTGCTTTGCAATCTCTAATAAAGCCTTCTTATATATGTTGTAACAAAATTGCTTCCTCAATTTATTTTTGCTCATCATCATCCAAATGTTCATAATAATTTTGAATGTTCTTTAACATACCATCCTTTGTTATCTCATCTATTAATTCGGCACAAGACATAGGTGGAATAATAGTTACATTACCGGTTTCAATAGCTTCATCTATGTCTTCCTTCTTCTTCTTCTTGTTGGATGATGCAGGGGTTTCTTTTACTGGCCTTTTCTTCTGAGTAGGCATCCTTTCAGCTGGCTGACTTGCCAGTATCTTAAGGGTTACCTTCCTTGCCAACTACTTCCTTGTCTTCTCATCTTTCTCCTTTGGATCTTCTACCTTCTTTCTCTGCACCCTCTTGAAAGATAGAGGAATTTCATCCTCAGTCTTAGTATCTGAAGTAATTGGTGCAATGAGAGCTTCTGGTTGTTTCCTCTTCTTGAATTCTTTGGCAGATGAGGCATCAATTATAGTCTTAATGTCTTTTGAGACTTTTTCAACAAATTGACTTACTTTTCTCTACTGCATCTCTCTTTTCTTCTGATTAAATTCGGTTTTAACTTCAAGTTCTTTTTGCTTGGTAGTTCCAAATGATTTTTCAGATTCATTTGCCGGTGCATCAATAAGAATCTTAGCATATGCATCCAAAATGCTTGCAACTACCTCATAACCCATTTCCTCAATCCACATCTTCCGGTGTATCACAACTTCCATAAGAGTTTCATCCTTTTTCACCATGAAACAGATTTCAGTTGAGTATTTATCAACTATGTGCTTTGGAATTCTTTCCCTCAACTTCATGGCGTTCTGAAATGATTTGAAGTATCCCCAAACTTTGTCATCTCTTTGGTTCTCCAAACCAGTGATAGCACCCTTAATTTGCTTGCCTACCGGTATATCGAAGGCCCATTGCCTTTTGCCTAGACCTAGTATCTCATTCAAAAAGAAAAGCATTAGGCACACTATCAGATTTCCATACTAGAAAAATCCTTTCTTTTCCCCCTTGATCTTTCCTAAGTTCATAATCAACTCCTCTTTCATTCATTCACACAGATCATACTTTTCATCCTTCTTCAACATTTGATATGTAGTAAAAATGCAAGATCTAGAAATAGAGTTAAGTCGGTTAGATTGGGTTACCTTGTAACCTATAATCATGTTGACAAATTTGACATCCTTGTCAGTAATGGTACTGACTCTCATTGATCGACTATCAAAGGTTACACCTGTGAGCTTGTTGATTTGATCATTTGATATCTTCTTCTCTGGTTTCCGACCTATCTGAAGTAAGCCGGTGATAGCCTTGATTGCTTCCTTGGTGATCTTGTGGGGTCTATCCAACCAAATAAATTCACCATGAACTCTGCTCAACACATACCAGATTATTTTGTCCTCAAACTCAGGATATCCAAGATTCCGGTTAACCCTAGGTCTACAATATGTTTGAATTAGGGTTTGATGATTCCAGAGTCATTCAACAATTCAGATATGTACATTGATTTGATCTCAATTGTTCCCAAGTCCTCTAGATTGTAGTGGATGTAAGCTCTGACATTCTCAACATAAACAACGCCTTCGTGAACCCTCAAAAAAGCACCGACCGAATCATCCAGAGTTACAATATGAGGGCATCTTTTGAATATTGGTCTCAGATGGTCCTTAACCTCTACTACACTGGGATTTGCAATGAAAGTGGGGACAAAAGAAGAACTAGCCTCCATTTCGAATGATTGAATTGCGAAAAATACTTGGAAATAATCATCAATGACAAACCCTAGATATCTCCTTTAAATGTAGTTGAAATCATTGATGGTTGCTTCTGATCTCTTTGAATCGCCTTTGACTTGCTCTGTATCGCTCCAAATGCAAGGTGAACATACTGAAGTGAATTCTTCCTTTTATCCTTTGAAAAACCCTAATTTTCCATCGACATAAATGCCTTCCGGTGAGACATACCGGCTCTCGATTCAACATATATATGCCGGATAAACTTTCTCAGATGTCTGAAACTTCCTTCCAGATCTCTTTCCCGGGGAGTATGCAAGATTTTCATGAAATTTGCCTACCCCTAAGGAATCTACCTCAATTGTCGAATGAGCTTCCTGTCGGTGTAGGAACATTCTGCTCTGCCAGTTGAGTAACCAGAGCAGTTTCATCTCCCGATTGATCATCTGACTTCTTGACCCATCTCTTGGTATGATCATGTCGGATCTCATTGATCTTTTGCTTTCCTTTATTATTTGATCCATCATTGCTAACCGGTGGATTTTTGCTTCTACAAAACTTCCAGCCATGTGTCCAATCTTGTTGCATGCATAGCATGTAACATTGTTCATTTGAATTGCTTTGCTATATCTGGGATAATTGCTTGACCTGCACTGATTAGCCATGTGTCCAAACTTTCCACATGCATGACATTTTACATTCATTCTGTGATCTTCTGTCTTATGACCATACTTATTGCATTTTGAACATTGACCAGGGATAGAGTTATAATTTTTATTTTCTCTATTTCTACATTGTCTATTCATATGACCAAATTTATTACAAACAAAGCATCTACCATTAAATTTGTGAGCATTGAGTTGTCTTACCGATGTCCTCTAGTTCTGGTTGTTCTAATCATTATGCCTACCGGATGTCTAATCTTCATTTGCAGTATCGAAGCTCTGACCTTGTTCAAATCCAAGTCCTCTGGAGTCTTCATTCTTCCTTTGGCTCTTCAATAATTCATTAAGTTGTTTTGAACTAGCCTTGAATTTGTCCTTATACTCATTTGCAATAGTCGGATCATCTCTTAGGATTGTCATTTGTCTTTCAAGTTCTTGTTCATTGTTTTGGAATTGCACTAATTCTATCCTCAACACATCATTTTCATGAGCCAACCTGATGCATTCTTCAGATCTGTCCTTCAGTGATCTAGCAAGTTCTTCCTCCTTTTTCTTTCCGTCTTCAATTTATTTTGCCATCCTCATAGTTAGGGCTTGCGTTTCATTCTTCATAACTTCATTTTCTTGACTCAGCTTCTGACATAGGTTCTTTAGAGTATCCTTTTCTTCATCATTTTGATCTTGCAATTGTTCCCACAGTTCCTTTATTTTGGCTTGAGCATTAGATATGTTTTCTTGCAGATTGATAATGAATTCTTTTGTAGGTCTAAGTTCATCTTCTAGGTTTATGTTCTTAACTTTTTCAGCTTCAAAATCTTCAAGAGCAACTTCAAGTCGTTGCCTCAAACACATCTCCATGGATTTCGGATTCAGGATCTCCCTCAAGCTGTTAGGATTCCTCTGAGGCACAAGGCTCTGATACCAATTGTTGGAATCCAAGAACACTGAGAGGGGGGGGGGGTGAATCAGTGTTCTACCATAATATAAGATTTTTGCCTTATCAAAGCATTCATTCATCAACCGGTAAACATAAATACATATAACTGAAATAAATAATGCAACCACATAAATGAACACCATAACACAGAGAATTTATACGTGGAAAACATCAATGAGGAAAAACCATGGTGGGATGTGTGACCCTCAATATCAATTCACTGGCCATATGAAGAGATATTACATATAATAGGGGCTTGCACATGTAGGAAAACACACTGCCTAGAGCACACTGCTCATCACCAAGAGTCTCACTAACTACAATCACTTTCTGATACAAAACTGAACTCATATAATGCATCTGCTATGCCTGATTGAGTTCTGATTAAGGCTCTGACTGTTCTGTTTATTAAATTCTAAACCCTTGTCAAAATAACATACACCTTATGATTACCTTAGAAATCATCTACAAATCATTACAGAATATTTCTTTCGCATACAAATGATCTCGCATACATGAAATTCACATTTCAGATTTTATCACCAATGTTATATCTTAAATGATCTATATACCCTTGCAAACATTTATGTCATATGTCGGCTTACATACAAAGTGATAATACATGTTGTCTTAATACAAATATATATGAATTATAAAATGCTTTGCCGGATACTACCCTTTTCTAGATCTCCAAGTGTTGTTGGCTTCCCATACCGGTACCTAGTTTGCCGGTTACCTTTGAAATCCTTGATGCTGGTGAAGTGTTTGCCGCATGCAAGTGAACCAAAATACGTTGCCAATGTTGCCATCAATGACAACATAGGAAACCGAATGAGTGTCAATTGCCAACAAGTGCCGGAGTAAGGAATTTTCCTCTTGCTGGAGGACGAACAAGACATTAGGTTGGGGGGAAAATGATGAGATAAAATAATAGCTCTTTTATCTCTATGACTGATAAGTTTTTCCCTATGTTTTAAGTTGCATATTGGAACAATGTTAAAGTCATATGATGTATCAAAGTTTTGATTATGTGCATTTTGAATGATAGCCAAATCCGTTGAAACCTGTATTTGACTTAATATTCCTATAGCTATGTGGATTATTATGGCAATATCATGCGTGGATGTATAAATGTTGTGATTAATGGAAATCGATATATATATATATATATATATATATATATATATATATATATATATATATATATATATATATATATATATATATATATATATATATATATATATATATATATATATATATATATATATATATATATATATATATATGCTTGTATGTTCTAACCTTAAATGTAGGATTAAATAAGTTGCTGCAGAAGTGGTTGTGTTAAGCCAAATGGAGAATCACGCGATGCAAACAGTTGGAGAAATTTCAGGGCGGTTGAACATTTAAAACAATGGAGAAGATGGTGTTTGAGTGAAGCGGAAAAGGAATAGCGAGGCGATACCAGACTCATTTATGGTTGTCTCCAATAAGCATCAATCTAGTAAAAACCGCCATGCTATATTCTTGGTTGTGGTTTAGTAAAGTCCCATGTTCTCTATGGATTGACTTCTCCTCCTTGCTGTAATAAATGTTTCCACCTAGTTTCATGGGCATGATATAAGTAGTTGAAAGATTTTTATATCTTTCTAATAAATAAAGACCTGTACCTCTTCACAGAGGTTAGACAACGTTTTCCAAAATTAGAAGCATTTCTCTTATTTTATGCATTGTATCGACTTTTGGAAATAATGAATAAAGGCTATGTTATTTTGAGCACATAGAATTGTTTTTGAAGTCTGGATACACTCATCCAAGGGGGCCCACTTGGTGAGTATTCATGTATGATTGTTAGATTAATTTTTCTTTTGCTGCAGTAGATGTTCTAGCAACTAACCTCTCCTGCAACCACTGGAACCAGATCCTGTGGTTGTTCCTGCAGCCAAGGCAGACATAGTAATTCTTGTTTGTTAGCTTTGAACTTAGTTAACAATTATTTAGTTATAATCTTTCGTTAATGTTAAGATTTCCTGTAGCCATTCAATTGTCATATTTTCGCTTATTTATTTTAGATAGACTTAGTTGCTGCAGTAGTGCAAAATGACTCTTACCGGAACTTAGTGCATATACAATGCAGGCCCATTTCAAGTAATACGTCCCTAGGTTGACAAGTAAATGAACCTTAGTCATGAAAATGATAGCTACTCAGAATGGGTGACCAATCCTTGAGTTAAGACTTTAAGTCTAGTTATTGTTCTAATTGGCTAGGCAAACACCTGTTGTAACTCCAAAGACACACTTTTTGGGATTAAGCTGCAATTTATATTTGGCTAGATGCTCAAAAACCAACTCTAGGATAGTTGGATGTTTTTCTCTTGTCTTTGATTTTACCAGGATGTCATCTACGTAATCTTCCATCATTGTGTGCATGAGGTCATGAAATATTACTGTCATGGTGCGTTGATATGTGGCACCTACATTCTTGAGACCAAAGGGCATGACCTGATAACAAAATGTTCCCCATGGTGTGGTAGAATTTGTTTTATGCTGATCTTCTTTAGCTATCTGAATCTAATTATAACCTGAAAATACATCCATGAGGGATAGCATTTCATGTCCTGCTCCAAGATCAACAAGGATGTTGATGTTGGGAATTGGAAAATCATCTTTAGGGCATGCCTTATTGAGGCCTCTAAAATATGTGCACTCTAATTGCTCCACACGGTTCGAAAACCGGTACCATATTGGAGATCCATTCAGAATAATTGATCGGGCAGATGAATCCTTATACTGATGGTACTAATAGAATTGAAATAATGTGAAACCCTTCTCATGATTCCCGGAATGAAAGAAACTACAAGTGAAGTGGAATCATGAGCAATGGTAAAGAAGCAAAGAAACAATAAGATTAAGCATTGTTATGAATGCTAAGAGAGAAATGTAATGAGGAACATCGAAATTAGAAGAAATATAATTAAATGTGGCACAATAGCAAAATGCCCAACTTAGACGTTTTTCCGAAATCATTTGCTTCAAAATTTTAGTAACCCATCTAAAAAATGATGCAATCAGTGGCTCTCACTGTAGTGGGAAGAATGTAAAGCCCTTTTTATGATTGAAATCTAAGAGAAAAACGTAATGAGGAATATCAAAACCAACATAAATACAATTGAATGTGGCATTTTAGCCAAAAGACTCGATTTGAACATTTTCCCAAATCATTTGCTTAAATTTTTTAGTAACATGTCTAACAAATGATCCAATCCATGGATCTCACTATAGTGGGAAGAATGGAAAGCCCTTTCCATGATTGAAAGATTTGTGGAGAAGTCTATGAGGGAAATAATCTAAGAAATATGAGAACCTGAAGAAAGTAGAGTAGTGGGAACAATATTTGGGTTGAGAGTTGAATAGGAGAGGCCCAAGTGGGGGATTCCTATGTTGGGAAGTTGTGCCCATGGAATCATACTCACTAAGGAAATTATTGATGAACTTGATCTTGATCATGGCCTCCTCATCACCATACTCTCCCTCGACAAACTTGAAATCGCACCAATCATAATGCTCTCCCTCAACCAACTTGATCTTGATCATGGCCTCCTCAGAGCTCTCGACCTCCCTGAACCTCAAAGGAACCATCGCTTCCAAAGTGTCAAATGTCATAGCCATTGTTGACCAGATGTTATGCTTGGACAGAATGGGTGATTGAATAGAGCCAATTGGGGAGGAGAAGGCATAGGTTAGGTTGATGCTACTCATCCACTTCTTCTTCCCTACAATCAAATTCCTTTGGGTTGTCGTCCATGGTTTTTGCAAGAGAAGCATCAGGGTTTAGATCTACATAATTCATTCATACAATCATATCACTCATTCATACAAGCAGTTAAGTTATTAGTGTGCATTTAATTAACTCCTAATTTAAATCTACCTAATTCATTGATACAATAAGATTACTCATTCATGCAACCAATTAAGTTATTAGTGGATTTAGTTAACTCCTAGTTTAGATCTACTTAATTCATCCATACAATATAAACACTCATTCATGCAACCAATTAATATTCTCGCAACTAGTTAAATTATAATTGATTCAGTTAACTCCTAATTTAGATATATTTAATTCATCCATACAATTGGATCACTCATTCATGCAAATAGTTAAGTTATCAGTGGATTCAATTAACTCTTATTTTAGGTCTACTTAATTCATCCATACAATCAAATTACTCATTTAGTTATTAGTACATTCAATTAACTCCTAGTTTAGATCTATTTAATTCATCCATACAATCAGATCACTCATTCATACAATGTGATCAATTAACTCAGAATTTTAGGCTTCCAATCCTTTAGATCATTGGAGGCCCAAGAGGAGGAGGAGGACAACAAGAAGAAAATGAAGTTTTGTGATGGAGGCTAAGAGAGCAATATACTGAGAAATACCAGCGCCAAAATAAATACAATTTAATGTGACAATAATGTTTGCCCAAATCATTTGCATCTGCTTTTGGTTTAGGTATTTCTCAATTTATTTCTCACTCCCGCTTCCAGTCACTCATCATCTACCAGATTCAGGACATGGGTGTCACCTTTCTTGAACTCTAGCTTCTTCATGGACTCAAGTAGATTAATTGCATTTTGGAATTGGGTTGAATGCCCATGCCCATGCCTGTGTCCAGTCTCATTACTTGGGTTGAAGAAAGAAGATGGAGAGAAGTAGTGGACATGGGTATTCAACACAATTCTTTTCTAAATGGGAGATTATTTTGAATTTGAGTGTATGCATTTTGACAAAATGTGGGAGAAAATCATCAATGAAGCTTATATATCACAATGTTATATTGTAAGATGGAATGGTTATTTTTCTTCTTGAAGGCATCCCATATAATTAATACATTGGGTGAAAGATTATGTGAAGGATGCAACTAAGCCTATATTTTGGAGTTTCATAAGAATACAACCATATATAGCTTGGGAAAAGAGTTGTACCAATAATGTTAAAGGAAAACTCATTCATGATGGACATTATTCTTCCAAAGAGTTTATGAAGGGATTAGGGCATCTCTTACATTAATGGAGATAGAGAATGATATAAAAATGTTGGTTTTGGGAGGTATCCACCCATGTCAATGCTTGCAAATTGAGTTCTCATTATTGTGTTAAGAAAAATACATGATCTAAATTACTAGTTGTGTCAACTATCCCTAGCTGGCAAGAAACTCCATTCTAAGAATGTGGACCACATATTCATATCCACAACTGCAATTTGGTTGGTGCCTCCATATTTTTATCGATACCAGGACAAGGATGCTTGCTTCTCCTAGTAACTATGAAATTATTCTTCCAGTGATTACAGAGTGCTACGACTCATCAATTTGTTTGTTATGTTTGCCGTTAGTATTTAAATATTATTACTACTACTAGAGCACAAATGAATCTCTCTTGAGACTTCAAAAGACATTACAATTATGTTTGAAGTGAATTGCAAAGGATTATAACTCATCCTTTAAGCCTATGTTCGATAGTGGAATCTGATTTTGTATTTTTCTTAAATGGATCCAACAACTTGCATTTGGAAGAAGTAGCTAATATTCAAATAGATCAAAGTTGTGTTAGATTCTGAGGATATATTTTATTATGCAACACAATTCTTACACTCTTAGGAGTTAAAGCTCTGTTAAGTAGATGTTATAATCTAAGAATTACACATTCTTGTTTGACAAGAAATAAATAACAAGGCAAGGTAGGATTCTTAGGAGTTAAAGCTCTAGTTAATCCATTCATACAATCATGCAACCAGTTAAGTTATGAGTTAACTCCCAATTTTACCCTTCAAATCCGGTTAAATTGTAGGATTGGGGGTGAGAGTAAAAGGGGAGGAGGAGGAGGCCCAGGTGGAGGAGAAGAAGAAAAAGGAGGTTTGCGATGGAGGCTAAGAGAGAAATATACTGAGAAATACCGGGAGCAGAAGAAATAGAATTGAATGTAGCTTCTGCTGCTTCTGGTATTTCTCACTATATTGCTCACTCCTCGTTGGAGGAGGACGCCTTTTTTTTTTTTCTTGATTGAACAAGAACAATACAGATTTATGCTGTAGATAATCTTTTACATTTATTTCCCCTTTTCTTTGACAGGTATTAATCTAGTTGCTTAACTCGACCGTTTCATTGAGCATACAGCAAAAAGGCAGTCAATTGTGGATAACAGGTCGACTTCTCCCCATTTACCTTGACATAATTTAATTGCATAGATGATCAATGAAAACTGCTGTGATTGTGTTGTGGTATTCCTCCGCGCTTGCGGATCAATGGTGGTCGCCGCCCGTTTTCTAATTTTGGCGGGAGAAAGGCCAAGAGATAGACGAGTTTGTCGGCAAGTGCAAATTCGTTTGGCGGGGTCCACCAGAGACCATCCATTCTTTAAAGGTTTGAAATTGCCGGGCGTGTTGGTAAGAGGGAAAGAGAGAGGGGTGATGTGGACAAGAGGGGGAATTGATGGAGGAAAATGGAGGCCATGTTTATCACATAATGCATCTGGAATTCGAAGGCACTAATTTGATTTTTTTCTGGTTTCATTTTCAATATTGATTGTCTATTAGTATACAATTCTTGGTGAAAAATATCTAAAGGTTTAGTTTTGTATTCAAAGAGATTTTATATTATTTGTTAGAACATGAAAGATGGGAATTCATTATTTCTAAGTTTGTTTTTTATGCAAATTGGTGATATATGTTTTGTTTTTAAAATTTGTTTCACGTTTCTTTCTGATGTATTGCTATAGAATCATAATTATTGATGCTTGTTTCTCATGCCATTGTAAAGATTCTAACAATATTATGACGTGAATCGTAATATTGTTCCCACTTTTCAAATTTCTTTCTTGTCTATTATGCATGAGAAAAGTTAACATCATTTAGGATTAATGCAATTACTATATCAAAGGATCAATTGTGTTTTTTATTTACATGTATAGCATGGTGTTCTTGCAAGAGAATGTTTTATTGAATGAATGTTGAAATTAGCATTTGAACAATTAATGGTATTCGAAGAACAATATAATAGCTAGGCAAATTGCTCGTTTTGACTTAACTCCTAGATGATAGTTATTAGCTTATTTAAAATTCAACCCCACTTTCATAAGTGAAGGCATGTTACAATTTCTTATGAACATGAACTTGATCAAATGTGAATGGTAAAAATATTGAGAAATGATAGTATTAATCTCATCATCTGACATCTTAAATAATGTTATATATTTCATGTGTAATGACTTATCAATGCAATCATCTTTTAAATATTATGATTGACTATTATATAGAATAGTTAGCATATTAGACCTCAAAACTTTTCCTCCAAAATCCAAAACCCCACTTGAGAAGATAAGCCTGTAAATTTTGACCTTTAAATTCTAGAATATGAACAATCATTTTATCCTTCAAGCTCGGCACCCCACATTATGGAACCAAAGATCACATTATTCAAAATTCCAATACTCACTTGATTTTCCTTTCCTCTCCTAGGTGTCACACTACACAAAGTTTGTTTTATTTGTTTGTGCATGCCTTGCTTAATTGTTGCTTCTCATGTTTATCTTCCATCTTATATAATGTAATAAGACATTTTGTAATTAGTTGTAGTAGAAGAAAGGGAGCATTGGGACACTGGTGCATTTGGGACTATTGATTTTAGTTTTATTGTAGCAATTTTCTTGAGGGTTTCCAAGGGTCTAGCATTGTTAAACTTTGGAATCGTATACTAGAAAAATTCACTCGTAGCGATTTTGATAATAGTTTTTATGCTGCCAATGTTTCTTTATTGTGTGCTTAGATTTTGTCCCATTTCATATGAGATTTTTATGACAAACTTATTTGAGATATCCACTATTGCTTAGGCGAGAATAATTTTAATCATTATTTGAGATATCCACTATTTGCTTGTTTGTTTAGGTGAGAATAATTTTAATTATTTTAAGTTATAGTTCTTTCCACATGTATTTGGAATAACCTATGGCTCCTTTCAAACATTTATGCTCTTGTGTTTTCTATAAGTGTTGTAAAAAATAGAATTACATTCATTGAAGTTTGCATGCTTACAATCTTTAAAAATAACATTGCAATCAATAATGCATAACTATGAATGCAGTATCACAAATCTTCTCATTTTGGTAAAATTAAAAATTTATATATTTTCATAGTATGTGAATGATAATTTTATATTTAGAATTTAATTTACAGTACAATCTTTATTTTGTCTAGATAAAACAAATTGATTTGTTAATACAAATTAAACGATTATGAAACAAACTGCACCCAATGCACATATCCATAAATATAAAAAATAGTTTAATTTCTTACTCTTTCAATTTGATTAATTGCATATTCTTTTTTTATTTAAATTTACACCAAATTCATAAATTCTAAATTAATTTTTAAATTTACAACAAAATGCTCAAATCTCTATCCTAAGCTTTACTTCTCTTCCTAAGAATACATTTTTTTTATTTAGTAGTTTTTGCTTTCCCACAAAGGGATTCAAGCATTTATCAATCCTTTTTAAATCTTGAAATGAGGATTTCAAATAATCTATAGTCAATGTGAAACCTTCAAACCCATTGACCAAATTCTATTCCCCAATCGATGGTTGTGCTCAATTACAAGTTCAATTTCAAGTTATAGCAAAGACATGGGTCAACCAAGTTACACAACTAAATTATTGGTTGCCTTAAGGAATTTATAGATAGAGAGAAGGAATGATTTTATTGCCTTCAGCTAATTATACGAACGAATGGCCAAAAGAGATAAATGTAGTTGAAAAAGACGCTAAGAATTTAAACATGTAGTTATATTTTGTAAAACATTCTTTCAACTTCATAAATAGCTTAATTGTAATTTCAAAATGTATGACCAAGTTTAGATATGGAATTGTTTTTGTGGTTTTTTTATTTATTAATATGTTTATAGCAATATGAGTTTTTATAATAGATCAAAATTGATTTTTAAGATTGAAAAAAAATATATTAAAAAGAAAGTAGATGAAAACAAATAATATCTATTAAATTTTAATAGATTTTGACATATTTAAAAATCTATGATGTTGTTTTCTATTTAGTTATAGAGAAAAAGTAGTGTGAATAAGAGAAATAATATTTCAAAATATTTAATATTGCAAAAACAAAAGTGCTAATTAATTATTGATAATTAAAAAACTAAACATCTTTAATATTCATAAACCATAAAATTGTTAGAAATATTATACAAACCTAAAGAGAAAAAAAATAATTCAAGTTAGAGATAAATGCTAAAGTCTAGAAGTTCTTGTTTCAAGTAAAAATTTCAGAAAAATACAATTCCAAATTTGATTGGAATTATAATACTATGGGCTTGTTACAATATCATCCATCTGAAACTTATTCACAACTTATATTCTCTTTCCTATTATTTCTAGTCTTGAATAAACAAATGAAGTCGAGACTCATAATTTGCAAGAATGCTTATGAATATTCAATAAAAAAATGCTAATGAAATGTACACAAATGCTTCTAATGCAATCATGGTATGCCTTATAAACCAGACCAAATAATGAGAAAGAAATCAAACCAAATTTTCATTTGTCTACCATTAGCTATATCTCTTATACAATAGAAATCTAGAGTGCAAACATGGTGATCTGGTATAGTATGTGACACCACAACAGACAAAACTCAAGAAAGAGAAACAAAAGAATCAAGAAAATGAATTTTGCATCTAATGTGGCATAGTGGCAAAAGACCTAGTTCAAATGTTTGCCCAAATCATTTGATTAAAATTTTTAGTAAGTCATCTAACAAATGATCTAATCAAAGGCTCTCCCTATAGTCGAAATAATGGGAAACCCTTTTCATGATTCCAAGAATGAAAGAAATGACAAGTGGAATTGAACCGTGGAGCAATGGCAAAGAAGCAAAGACACAAGAAGGTGAAGCTTTGATATGAATTCTAAGAGAGAAATGTAATAAGGAACATCAAAATAAGAAGAGATGGGTTCAATGTGGCATAATAGAAAAATATCCAATTCAAATGTTTTGCCCAAATCACTTGCTTCAAAATTTTAGTAACCCATCTAACAAATGATGTAATCAGCAGCTCTCACTGTAGTGGGAAGAATGGATTTATCCTTTTTCATGATTGAAAGCTAAGAGAGAAATGTAAGAGGAATATCATAACCATCATAAATACAACTGAATGTGGTACAGTAGCAAAAAGACTCGATTCGAACGTTTTCCCAAATCATTTGCTTCAAAATTTTAGTAACCCATCTAACAAATGATCTAATCCATGTCTCTCACTATTGTGGGAAGAACGGAAAGCCCTTTTCATGATTGCAAGCTTTGTGAAGACTACTATGAGAGAAAAATACTAAAAAATATCAAAACTAGAAGAAATGTAGAGTGGTGAGAACAACATTTGGGCTAAGAGCTGAATTTTGGAGGCCCAAGTAGGGGATTCCCATACAGGGCACCAGTGCCCATGGCATCATCTTCACTAAGGAAATAATGGACAAAATTGTTCTTGATCATGGCATCCTCACAATCGTGCTCTCCCTTGATGAACTTGAAATCCCACCCATCATCATGCTCTCACTCAACCAACTCGGTCTTGATCCTGGCCTCCTCGAAGCTCTTAAACTCCCTAAAACTTAAAGGAACCACCACTGCCAAAGTGTTGAACATCGTTGCCATTGTCAACTGAATGTCGTGCCACGGGGGCTTCACCTGCTAGGCAATATGATGTTATGTGCATTCATATTGGGGGTTTTAATATCCCAAAAATCAAAAGCAATATATTGCTGATATATTAAGGATGTAGGGGTTTTATAAATTAATATCTCGAATATGAAAATTTGAAGGTATTTTTTATTCATCAAATGTCAGAAGTAGGGGTTGGACATAGGACTTCCACATGTGTCATCATAGGTGAATCGGGGGAGTCAAAAATTCAAAAGCATTAGCTATAACAAGATTTTGACGATGGTCATCCCTTCAGATGTTTGCCTCCACGTATACATCATCAAGTTGACAAGATGAGATTTGAAATTTGCCGAAACTCAAAATTTCACCTACGAGTTTTGTTTTGCTGAGTATATTTCACTCAATGGTTAACTAGCTGACAAAAATATACTGCGGCTAGTGTTAAAATACTAGCTGTAGTATATTTCTATCAACTTGTTAGACGTCGCCAAAAGGTGAGAACAATTTGAACATAGGCACAAATTGGCGATGCAGATGACAAGTTGGATGCATTAAATGCATTTTTTTAATATAAATTATATTCATTTTGATTCAAATAGTGTTCATTTAGAAGGAGAGAAGTAAACTGTTGCAAGGTGTGCTCCCTTGGTCTCCTTGTGATGTGCAACGTAGCACTCGGGTTGGTGACATGGATTAACCGCCTCTTGTGGATTATGTAATTCTAGTTGTTGTATCAGTCATTAACATGTTGATCTTTTGGTGCAATGATAACCACACTTGTAACAAGTGGTATTAGAGCTTGGTCATGGGTTCAAACCCCTCACTTGCACTGGAGGGGGGATTGTTGCAAGGTGTCTGCCCTTGGTCTCCTTGTGTTGTGCAACATAGTGCTCGGGTTTGTGACATGGCTTAATCACCTTCTATGGATTCTATAAGTCTAGTGGTTGTATCGGGCATTAATAGGTCGATCTTTTGGTGCAACGACAACCGCACTTGTAACAGTAAACCTCATAGAAACCTACAACTTCAAGCCCTTATCAATATTTATAGTCAAAGAGGACCAAGGAACAATACTTAATCCGGTATTTAGAAAAAATCTTGTCCCCTCCATTTAACTATTATTCTCATTCATTTATTTTAAATTAGTAATGCCGACTATGGAAAGCACTATTACATCTATGAAAAAAATAGTAAACTAGGGTGAAAAACACATGAAGAACTATCATTTGATATCTAAGTAAGAGCTAGTGAATATTGATTGCAGTTTACAATATATTACAATACTAATAGAAAAACACTAGAAAAAATGCCCATGAGTGAGTATGGAGATCTCAAATAGAGCACAACATTTATTGAAGGTTTACTATCTTTAGGACAATCATGACAAATGGGGTCCTCTCCTCCCACTAGGACTTTCTAGCACCTCAAAGGGTCACTAAAGGTCTCCACACACTGTTGTTCTCAATTTCTGATTGCTTTGTTTTCTCTACTAGAATTTTCAAACCTCTGTCGCTTATGGAGAGAAACAACATGAAACAGAAACAAAAGACAACATTTTACAAGATTTATACAAAAACCTTCTTCACTTCAAGCTTAAACTTAAGCTTAGGTGGGTATACCTCTTAGATAACTTCATGCAATTGAAAATTTACAGAAGACTAGTGTCAACTCCTGCAAACCCTACACCTTTAAATATAGCTGAACGTAAAAGAAAGACTTGTATTCATTTTAATTGATCATCAAGAAAATCATGAACCTTAACAAGCTATACCAGTGCCTTATTCGGGCTTCAGAGTCACTAAGAATTGGGCAAGAACTGACAGAAGAAATTCACATACATGCCATTATATTTATATAACCAAATCTACATATGCCTAACATACATAAACTCTCACTATGTGCTAAACCCAGCCATCGAATTCAAGTAAGAATCACTGATTACCAACAAAAAGGGTTTAAGTATATCTAATTTCCCTCCTTGAGGGAGCAACCTAAACACATTCTTATACATTACCTTGCAAATCATTCAATTAAACAATCCTAAATCATTTAATCAAAATGGTAACCAATCATAAAGACATGAAGACAACAAGAATTAAGACTTAAAATGCTCTGATCTGTATATTAATACTTTCCATCAAATTCTACACAACTCAAGAATGATTTTCCAAAAACCAGACAAACGCTAAATACATTTTGCCAGAGTTTTCTTACAGAATTCTCGTGATGATTTCCTAAATAGTCTTGGTATCCATTTATAGAGATATGGATGCAACAAGCTTTGGACTTTCCTAGGAAATTTTGTTATAACCATAATTCCCTCTCAAAAGAGGGTTACAATTCTTACTAAAGGAAACAGGAGGAAAACCAATTAGTTAACTAGATGGATAAAGGCCAAAAAACATCCCAGTATTCACAGGTCGAGTGCCAGGTGTCTTTAATTCCTATCCTAAAACAAACAGTTACAAGAGCTAACCACTTCCAACTTTCCTGAGGTTTGTTACAATGCTGCAGTATCAATTGACTATTCTTGAGCCTCCGCTTCTTGCATCACATATTTATCTTTCCATTCTTTGAACGTGTCATCACTAGGCCAAGAGAAGCTAACAACTTTCTTCTTCAACTTATTTAATCTCTTACATGTGTTCCTTAACTGCTTAACTTCTGCTTCCAAAAACCCAAAATGTGACTTTATTTTTTCAATCTCCTCAATTGTTTGAATGAACAAATGTATCATCTGCATTTATGATGTCATTTATCCATTGTGATAATTTATGGCCTAACTCACCAAGCCACACCTCTTCATCTTTCAAATTGTTAGTGTCAATAAAACCCCTAGAAAATAGTTCAAACTTCTGATTAGCATACTCTTTTCTATTCAAGTTTTCTTTTCTTTCTAAATCAACTCTTCCCTCTGCCAACCTAGACATACCTTTTACCAACTCATAAGTGGATTTAATAGTGGCATCAACATCTGCCTCTTCATGGGATGAGCACATAAGTTCCAAATCCACCTCCCTAGCCATCCATTTATTCAAAATTGGCTCTAGAATAGCCTTGTCCTCCTTTAAAATAGTCAACATGCTCAAAACTCTTTTCATGTTTATGTACACAATTGAAGCCCCAACTGTGTCAGCAAATTTCAAGATTGTTCCCCTGATCTTCTCCTCATACTTATTTGTGAAAATGGCCTGAACCTGCTTTAATTTTTCCATCTCATCTTGGATACTCTCAGTAGATTGAAAACCAGGGGTTACAGGAGAGAGAGGGAATTCAATAATTGGGCTAGTAGGTGGAGGTCTAGCTAGAGAAGAGGCAATAATCAAATTAGAAGATTCACCTTTTTGTTGTTGCCCTCCTACCTGGCTCTTTAACTTTGCAATTATATTCTCTTTACTAGCCACCTCAAGTTTGGCTTCATTGTAGGCTTTTAGGATTACCTCCAACTTCACTTGGAGATCAACCTTTTCCTTGGCTTCTTTCTCTGCTACTGCCATATTGAATTTTGCAGATTCTAAGGTTGTACTAGCAGCTTCTATCGATCTTGTATCCTTCACTCTCTTAACAATCATGCCTCCTAAATAGCTGGATTCTAAGGTATCATCCCTCCTTTTGTTTTCCTTTATCCTTAATGACCACATAACCAGTGTTGCATGATCATTGCTATAAGTTACTCCTTCCAAAGGCTTTGTCTCTTTTCTGAATGCATCAAGAATTAGTGCATGTTATATCCCACTCGGGAAGAATCAAAACTCCAGCTTCTGCAATCATCTTCCTCCCCTGCTCAAGGGTGATAGCCTCGAATTCTACTAACATTTCCCTTTTCACATCTGCCTCAACCACAGATGTATCTTTGTGGGGACACTCCATCTTTCTTTTCTCACACCTTTCTTTGAATTGTTCTAAATTATTTATGCAAACAAATTGCAAAAATGATCCTCTTTTAACAAAATTGCTATCTGCCAAGAACTCATCACTGGCCTGTTTGATGATAGGGTCCAATTCCTTACCTGCAAATTCCTCAACCGTCAAGTCCATTCTGGCACTTGTTGGTTCTTCTGGCATTCCTTCCCGAATATCTTCATATGTGTAGGAAATCTCTCCAAGACTTCCCAATTGCAACAATTGCTCAGCTACTTCATGCTCATCTCCCATGTGAATTGGGGATTGGGAAGGAGAATATAAGGGCTCATTTTTTTGGACCTCTTTCCCTACTTCTTGCCTTTTTGGAGAGTCTTGGGTTTCAATGACATCTTCTAGCAGCCTTTTTCCCTTTGAAGTGGAGGGCTTATGCCTTTTTGGCATTAATACATTATACCCTGCTCTTTTGTGCATTACATACTCACCCAGGGGAACCCCTTTGGCATAAGAAGGCTTAGCTAAAACAAGTTTAGCCTTCTCAGGATCAGCTCTCATTACAACCTCCTTTTTCTCTTTTAAGGTTTGCATTAGATCCCCAAAATAAACCACCAAAAACTTAATCTTTTCCTCAAAAGGGGTGAAACTAGCCAAGGGATCATAATGGCTATCAAAATATTGAATACAATCTAGAGTTTTCCTGAATGCTATCCATTTTTCCTTCTTTACTTCTTGTTCCTCTAGACTAAACTCATTCCTTATGAAGTCTTCTGGAAAGTGAAATTGATGGGCCTTACCTACACACCTAATCTTCTTCCTAAACATACCATTGAAAAAGTTCTTTGGATCAGCAAACCTCACAACTGTAGTGGATAACCTGTATGGCTGGAGAAATTTGTCAAAATGCACCCAACCACCCTTAGTGATTATAAATTGATGTGTTGTAGTAATTGTTGGGAAAATTGTCCCCCTTCCTTTATGTGTTAGCTCTGTTTCTTGCAGGCCTCCGATTTGTCTTAAGACTTCGGCAATGTCTATCTTCAAAGCTACTTGGTAGGGGAGAAGATAAGGAGTTCCCCTAAAACCATACTCTAAAAATAGTAGAGACTGGGTACAGAAATATGTCACCCCAATTGTGCACAATCTTGATATCTTCAGCGAACTCCTTAGGTCTAATGAATTCCAAAAGGGCCTTAGGGATCCTAGGGTTCTCCCAACATAGAAGGATTCTAAGCCTGGATGCAAAACATTTATCAAACTTCAAATAACTTGTATCCTGTCTATCCCAAGACAAAATTGTGCTCCATAGTTGAACTGGCATATCCTCTCCATCTTTCTCCTTTAACAAATCCATCTCTTTTGCAAAATACTCAGCACCTTTATATAAAAACATATGCATAAGGAGGGAATACCACCCAAAAGGTCTACCTACCTTAGCATTTTTTATCCCAATCAGACCCTCATGAATGGCATTAGTGAGGTATGGTGCAAAGTCAAAGGTCACTGCCAGAGATGGATTTAAAATATGTGCTATCATAAACATGTAGTGGGTCGGCATGGTGGTCTTTGCATCTTCCCCAAAAATCTGACACAAAGACCAGTACATTCCTTTAGCCCTCAAAGTAAAGAAATCCAAAGGGAAAGGCTCCATTATACTTGGGCCCACTACTGTCAATCCTCCTCTTTTTGCAAAGAATTCCTTCAATGGCCCATTCCTAAGATGATCCTTCTGTGCATCATAGACCTTCCTAAGCATATCAAAATCAATAGGCTCTAAATAATTTGAGGCCTCACTTAGCCAAATTTTTTTTCCTGAATGCATCATCATTGATTTCAATTAGAACTCCTCCACTTATATTTCTGATAGCTTTAGTGATGGGGTCATAGTTTTTTGCAATCTAGGTCAATAGATCAACATCCATGAAAACTCCAGGCACTACAAGCTTCCCGACATCTAATTCCCATACATAATTCATTGGAGCAGGAGAACTTCGTTGACTAAAACCCACTTTGAAAAGTCCTAAACCCACCATTCATATCTGGGCTTCTTTCAGCCAATACCCCTTATCATACAAACCTTCACCAATTATCAGGCAGGGAGACCTAGGCACAAGCTCCTTCATTTTTACCGCACTATTGGTAGATTGGGACAATTGCTCTAAGAAATCATCACAAATGGCTCTCTCCTGATAATCTACCTTCCCTCTAAATTCCCTTCGCGGTGCCATCTCAGAATTATCTGTACTTTAATAACAGTTTAAACAACCCTTCTGGAAATTCAAGCACTCAATAATCAAATATTCTGCAATTGTAAAGCACAGTTGCAAGAAAACTTACTCACTGCCTGAGAAAAATTGACTCGCCTACTTGTCTCCTCTGCAACACTTCCTTGAATGCTTTCTATAATTCAAAAACAATATATCATGGAAGGACTATAACGACAATTGAGAATTTATTAGGACCAATTAAGTGACACACTTCAGCAATTAATCTTCATAAATGATTCAAAATTTGGCTCCAACGGATCAGAGGAAAAAATTTATGAGTATTCTTTCATTTGTCACTGATCCGCGATGAATAACGGTCAAGCTTCTCTACATAGCAGATTAGTGACAACCGTGAGATGAAACAAAACTAGCACGCACTTTACTTACACGAGCTGTGCACTTCAGAGCGGGTCCCACCATTCAGTCACTGGTCCGCGAAGGCTAAAAACCTTGCAACTTCTCATAGTGGATTAGCAATAGCCATCAGATGATACAAAAGTGACTAATATTTAAAGCCTTTAAGAGTTTAACCGCTACCACTTTGCTTTTCACCGTAGCCATTTGTATTAACTGTTGGCTTGAATCGTTGCTGCTAACAGCTTGTCGCTAATCCGCGAAGCATAAATTTTGAGCAACTTCCCTTTGCGGATTAGCGACCACCCTTGATGTCTTCAGAACATGCGAACCTGTTAACAGACTGAAAACACTTTCTTTTCACGGGCCCCACCACTTGGTCGCTAATCCACGGAGACTAAGAGTTGTGCAACTTCATACAGTGGATTAGCAACAACCATGAGATTTGATCCAACTCGCGTGACTTTTAAGAACCACAAACACTTAACTGCCAACCATACACTGGATTCTTTTTAACCGCTTGTTGTTAGTGGCTTGAACCCTTGCGGCTTGTTGCTGATCCGCGAAGGCTTACTTTCGAGCAACTCCACATAGCAAATCAGTGACAACCGTCGATGCACACAAAACTTAACTGCATGTTAACACACTGAAAGCACTATTTGAAAGAGGGTCCCACCGTCTAGTCGCTAGTCTGCTAAGGCTAAAAATTGGGCACTTCCGCATAGCGGATCAGTGACAACCATCGATGCACCGAGACTTGCTTGATCTTTAAGAACTTCAATCGGGAAATTAAAGGCGAGAAAACTTAGGAATAAGGGAGAAATTAAAGCATTAGAAACCACCCTGGCCTTGACCGAAAAGGGGCCTTCCCTTCTAATGACTCACTGACCCTTCCACTTATGTGGAAAAAGGTAATGAGGAAAAAGAAAAGAAAGACTCACAGACTGAAAAGATGAAAATGCAAAACCCTAAACCCTTAGAAACCACAACCCTCAGAAATGAAAAAACCTCTGAAAACCTGAAAATTTTATGGGTTGAAAAGAAAAACTCCCAATACTCAAAATACTAACAACACACACCTTTCCCAATTGTTTCCCACTCATCAAACCCACTCTTTGTATCTTATTTATAAGATCTCAGTCCACTAATCTTTTAGGACAGTCATAGGCTCAATTTAGGACAGTTATATTAATAATGGTCAATCTGATCCACCAAGGGCCACAATGCACTAACCCCTCACACCCCTTACTACCTCCCTCTAAACTTCCAAGTTCACTTTCACTCTTATATCCACCCAAACAACTCCAATCTTGTTGCCTTTAGCAGTCTAAGATAGAAAATTAGTCACTTTACAATTTGTATGCCTTCATGTTTTTTTTGCTTAGATCTCTCCTATACTCTTGAGGCTGCTTCTTGAATCTTTTGTTAATGGATACCTGAACTTTTATGATGAAAACTATTAGAGGAAGAATACATGAGGAGAAAAGGGTCCTTTTAGGTCAACATGGAAGAGACCAAAAAGCATCAACGCTTTGCATCATCACCAAAAGATAACCAAAAAGCACAAATACAACACATGCATAGAACATATATAAGAATAAAATACAAATACGAGAATGACACAAAATGATTAGTCTCTTTGTATCCTTGTGTCAATGGAGCATTAAGGGTCATCAAAAGAGAATCTAAAAAAAAGGCACATCAAACAACACATCACGAGGAATCACATTAAATAAAAGAAAACATACAAAAACAGAGGGATACTGCACCAACAAGCTAGTCTAACAAATTGTCTACCTCCTAATCTTTCTCAACTGTCACCTTTTCATCCTAGTGACTACTTTGAATCTTATGAATATCATTGTCCCTTGATAAGGCATTTTCTTCATTGATGTTGAAATTTGTCCCTAATGCCTTTATCATATGACTGGATTATGTGATGTTATACGTTGTCTTGTGTTTTTTCTTTCCTAACTACCATAGTTATTCATACACCTCTTAATTACTTTAATGATTATCTTGGTTCTATGTTGAGGCTTTAAATTATCAATGTAGCTTGATCTTTGACATTTTGTGACAATGACTGCATTTTGTTGTGACCGATACTCTTGATAGTCTATATAACTGTGAGTTGTCGTTTTGTTTAAATGATGTTACTATTTTGACTGTGTATTACATAGGTATATGAGACTTTGGGACTATCAAATATTTATTCATATTTCTGCTACGATACTATCATGTTCTCATTCAACTAAACCTTATACCCCTTTAACCCTAAATCATTGTAACTGCCTTTGGCCCTTTTAGCATTGGATCAAATCCTTACCTGGGTAAAGTTGTTAACTACTTTTACTGTTCTTATTTTTGACTTCATCTATGTCCTTTGAGTAGTATGAATTTTTGAATTCATTGCAACTTATTATGGATTCTTCATTTTGCCTTAACACATCACTATCTCTACTATCAACTCTTTGATGCTTGGGACTGTTTTTTATTATGATTTATTGAATATCACTTTAGCTGGTCATTGGACCCTCTATTCATCTTTTCTCACTACGGAGACAATTTTTTAATGCCTTGGGTTTGTGGATTGTGTTTTGACAGTGAAAATAATCACTGTTTGTTGCCTTTTCATTTGAGAGCTCCTATTAGATTTATGGTGATGACTCTTGAGGGCTTCACTGTTATATTGATTGTGCATCAAATACCTCTTATGACAAAATATTGACATCACTCCATATTACTTTTTTTCTTTTGTACTCTAGGCATGCTATTTTCTACTCTCTGTCATTAACTTGCTACATTTTTTTATGATCCAGTCCTTGTCTATGAACATCTTTGCTTATGGATTGTGAGAGGTCCCTTTGTGGTTTGAGATCTTTATAATCTTAGTGTGTTGCAATGATTGTAATCTCTGCATCCTTTAACCCTTCATGACTTTGTACATCATCTCTGACCTATAACTAGTCATTGTATTGTAGTAGAATGCATAATGGCTACCTATCTTCGTCAGGGTTTTGCATGTTACTTCTTTCATTTTCCTCACTCTCATATCCATGCTTTATTAAGGTCTTCATTACCCAAATAATCCCTCTTGGTTGTGTTTGTATATTGTTAGAATATATGGGATTGTTGATTTTGTATATTGTTAGAATATATGGTTTACCATAGTTGGTTAATCATTGAGGTAAGGAGTTATATAGGGGTAGTTCAATATTTGAGAAAGCTTATCAAATCATATTCCATATTTCCAATGCTTTATATTCCCTGATGGCAATTGTTTTTTTTAAAAATATAGCTTGTTCGTCGGAATTCCGATGGACATGCCTAACATAGGCCCCGACAAGAGTGTTGTACCTGCGACAAATTTTTTTGTCGCGGGTACAACACTCTTGTTGGAGCTTCCTTGCATTTGTTGTCGGAATTTCGACGAAAAAGGGCAGTATGCTCCAACGGGAATGTTGTACCTGCAATAAATTTTTTCGTCGCAGGTACAACATTCTTGTCGAATCATAGTTCGTCACAGGTACAACATTCCCGTCGGAGCATAGTGCCCTTTTTCATCGGAATTCTGATAAAAACCCGAGTGCATGGTTCATCGGACATTTGGCGAGTTCGTCAAAATTCCGACGAATTAGACCGCCACATTATGTGTCAACTTCCGACAAAGAAGACGTCAGAATTTCGATGAAAATTTGTCCATCGAATAACCCGACGAAATTTGAGCGACAAAAATATTTTCATTGTTTCGTCGGATCTACAACATTAATATGTCGGAATTACGACGATAGTTCGTTGGAAAATGACCCCAAATGTGTTAGTGTAAAACCCTTAGAGACAACTTAAGAGGAGATTTTACCAGTTGAGTCAGTCAATTGAAAATTAAAACAAAAGCCTGCCTAAGGACATTTGAAATTTTTTACCCAAAACATTTTATGCAACCCATCAATTAATATTAGTACCTTCTACCAAATCTAGGATTATGCTTAAAACTCGGCCAACTCTTTATCACAACATAAGATAGAAATATAAAGGGGCATGGAAAATGTTAAAGAAAAAAATGATACATACAATATCTAGTGAAAATAAGGGGGTTTTTTAATTCGGGATATGTATTGGGAGGGGTTGACAAGAAAGGAGTTAAGGGCAATATTTTTTGAAAATAGGGGGATTCTTTAGTATGCCACAAATTCACGTGATATAATCCAAGTTCACTAAGTGAAGCCCCTATAATTTGAACCTGTTGTGTAAATTGTACCTAGTATTATCACTTGAGAGCTTGGAGGCAGATTTGTGGTGACTTTCTTGCAGCCTCACAAGCAATAGAAGCATGGTGGTTAACAAATTGATAATACATATCATCAGCAGCGTGAGTAGATGATGGGTTTCTTTCCATCTACTCGGCGTTAAGTTTCTCGTAGTTGGTTGGCCAACCTGTGAGTAGGTAAAGGCAAAGGGGAGTTGCTTTGGAGTTAACTTTGTAATATTGGCTATATCTGCAAGTGCTTGGCGTGATCTCTATTTATTGGCATCTAGTTATACCATCAAGGGAGTGTTGGTCAAGCCTGACATCAAACTTTTAGGCCTGGTTGCTTGGTTTCTATGAATCATCTCCAGTTTATAAAGGATGCCTAGCATGGATGCTGGTTCCTTAACTATTTACAATGCTTGGTAGACAAGAATACCTTCATCTAGGAGAGATCACATTGAAGTGTTGAGTTCCAAAGAAATGCTCAAAAGACAATTGCTCCAGTTAGGTGGCTTTTACAATGACAAATGAGTCACCATTTGGAAATAGGTCTGTACTATTTTCATTATAATTTCTGTCAAGTGTTGATTTATCAAATTTTGGACCGGGTTGTATATTGGTGATCGGCTTGGGTGATGGTCTAGTCCATATCAAAGTACGAGGCTTTCTTTGATAGCGTCATTTTATGTGGATTCATAGTTGGTTTACTCTCGCTTACAATGCACGTTTTATGTTCAATGCATGGTCTATTGTGTCATGGGTTCCATGTGTTTCTTGCATCATCCCGTGAATTATGAGATCTGGCACTTTATTCTTGTTATTTTGTTTTGGCTTTACAAAGTGGGATTAAAAATATATATACATATTGGTTGGCTTGAGGAGAAGCCGGGGGAATCCCACTCACGAGGGATAAGTCATTAATAGTATTTAGTTTATTTTTTAAATCTACATTTGTAGATTGAGTGTTAGTTATAGTTTATAGGTTGAAGTTAATTTGTTATAGTATCTCAAACTGTCATTGGGTCAAGATGTATTATTTTCTTTGAAATAGGGTCTATATTTATAAGTCATTAATGGTCGTGTTTTTATTATATATATACACTATTTCAATTGTAATTGGATGCACTCTCGCTTGTACGTGACATCCATTTTGTGGGGGGCATTGTAACTTTGAGTCTATGAGGCTCAAAAGACAAATTTGCTAAGTAGAAAACTAACTGAAGGCAGGAGGCAATGGAGGAAGGAGTACAATCAACATCCTCTTGTCAATCACCAACGACGGGGCCACTTATCAACTTTGGTGGCATTTCATTTTCTATAATGTGTGCTTCTATTTTCTATGTTTCTAATAATTGTAAATTTCACATAATGGGGGGGGGAATATAACATCAATATTCCATCTCCAATTGTAGTAAAAATTTCCTTTCTTGTTGCAAAACAAGTGGCACGATCATCAATAATTACTATGTGTGGGTTATTTCCTTATATAACCCCCTAGTGTAAAATATTGTAATGAAAAAAAGCACTAGTGTAATGCAGCTCATGGATCTTGAAAGGGCTTGTGGGAGGATATAGAAAACCACATGAGGTGAACAGATGAGTGGGTTCCTATTCATGTCTAGATTTTTGGTAAACCTGTGTGAAGACCATGAAAGTTTGATGGGAGATGCCATTCGTTTTAAATCAATATCAAGACCCACAAGAGTTCAGCTTACTACATATGAAGGGTGTGAATTCTTATCATGTTCACACTAAGGGGGGGAATGTTGGGAAATATATTGTTAGTGTTTACATGTTTGTTGGTTTGTTTAGGAGCTTGTATATTTACATGTGTTAGTTTGGTTATTTGTTATCCCACGATGTAAGGAATTTGTTATGGGAGTTCTCCTATAATATAGGAGATCCAATTCCTATATATTGGCATATGCAAGCTATGATTGAGGAATTGTGTGAAATAAATATGATCATCTATTGTGTGCTAAAAAATAAGAGAGTATTATTTGAGTGTAAAATCTTCTCATCAAATCTCTACCCATATTTATAATACATCATCTAGTTCCATCGAATCTCATAATAGTCATCAATGCCTAGGTCAACGAATTCACACTCGAACAATCTACATAGAGAAACAATACCCAGGTCATGTTCATAAGTCACCCTCTCACCAATATCGAGATCCAAAGGATGCACCAAACATCCTATAGAGTAATAGAATCTTCCCTAGTCGACAAGTGAAATGAACTCATCTCCGAGTGCCATCACTCAATAATTAGAGCAATCAAACCTCGAGTTTCCCTAATCTTGGGCATAAAGCACACATGATAAAGGCCAATCACATGCAAATATTCTCACATGATGTCATTCATATGGTGTCACAAAGATAGACACTTAGGCCTACTCTCACAAGTTCCTAAGACAGGCAGGATCATCTTAGTTCAAAACACACACTGTGTTAGGGTACAACAACTATATGACCTAATTGACCAATCAAATCAACCAATCTCCTAGTTGAATTATCATTTCAATTCCTAAAAATAAAATACAACACAGTTAAACTCAAATGCGCAACACTTATAGCGTATACGACACTTAAACAACAATTGCGAAACTGTAACAACAACTCTTATACAATTAGCTAATGTGCAATATGACCAACAAATGTGAAACTCATTTAACACGTGCAACACATTTATCACAAATGTGTTGGAATCCAAGAACACTAAGAGGGGGGAGGGTGAATCAGTGTTCTACTGGAATGTTCAATTTTAACCTTATTATAACATGCATTCACCAACCGGTAAACCGTTACATATATAATTGAAAGAAGTAAAGCAATCAATAAGGCAATCACACAAATTAATACCATAACACAGATAACTATACGTGGAAAACCTCAAAGAGGTCAAAGAGAAAAAACCACGGTGGGATTTGTGACCCACAATATCAATCCACTAGCCATATGAAAAGATATTACATAATATGGGGGCCTGCATTTGCAGGAAGGCGTACGGCCTAGAGCACACTGCTCATCACAAAGGAATCTCACTGACTACAATCACTTTGAATAAGAGAACATAAAACTAAACTCATTTAATGCATCTCTTATGCCTGATTGAGTTTTGGTTCAAGCTCTGACTGTTCCAATTCTGAAACCCTAAACCCTTACCGAAATAACCTCTTACGTAAATGTCCTCATGATCTTCTCATTACATTCATTACAATCATATCCTTACATATATCTCTCATATCACAAAATGATCTAATCAACTGACCTATATACCCTTACAATCCTTCATGCCTTATGTCGCCTTACATAGATAATTACAAAATGAATATACATGTTGGCTCAACTACATATATACATAAATATCAAAATCAATTGCTGATTGTTGGATCTCCCAAATGATGTCGGCCTCCTATGCCGGTATACTGTTGTAATTCATGTCGGCCTCCAATGCCGGTACCCATAGAATCCATCCTACTGGTGAAGATACCTGTTGGTGCCGGTGAAGTGTCTGTCGGTGAACAACCAAACCAAGAAATGAAAGTTGAAACATGTTGCCATCAATGAAAACATATGAAACCAATCAAATGAGTGTCAATTGCCAACAATATCTGCCTTTGGCATTGATGGCAACACTCATGTGAAAAATGATAATGGTTTCCATCTATTGGTTTCACCCTGAGAGTGCCCCCCCTGAGATGAATATCCATCTGTGATCATGATCTATACAAAATACTCCATACCTCCATATCTCCTAATCTCAAGAATATATTTTTCACCTATACCTCCCCCTTTGACATCAATGCCAAAAAAAAACCAAAAAATGGGACAAAGAATGAAATTTTGTACAACGAATGTGTCCCAAAATACCTTACCGGAGCTGAATATACTTGAAAATTTCTGGATAGGCTTTCTCTAAAAGCTCTAGATAAGTGTCCCAACCAAATTTGAATATGTTGGAAACAGATACAAGTCCATTGAGAATACGAGCATATGACTCTTTATCCTTAAGCTCTATCGGTGTGGGCCTACCAACCAAATCAATGCATTCCTTCTTATGTACACTCAAAGAGTCCAACCAAGGACTCACCAATCCTCTAAGCCCTTTAGCTCTCCTTATGATTTAGTCTTTTTCCCTTTCAAGAGCTGAAACTTGAGCTTCTAATACCAAAATCTGACCATCAATGGATGTAGTCAAAGAATTTGAACCATCAAAAGAATTGACTATACCTACAATTTTCTCTTGTGAATCCTTAATCACTTTATCTATATCTACAGTAAGTAAACCTGTGTTACAACATACACTATATATATTAGTACATTGTCTTAAAGCGTTATCAATTAGCTTCAATTTATCAGTAATCTCTTTCTTCTCCGATTCAATCATCTGATCAAAAGTACCTTTCTTAGCTTGTGTAAACCTCTCCAATGCCTGTAATTTAGATATATGTTGTAAAGATTGAAAGTCCTTAGAAATGTGCTCAGTGATTATTTTGAGCTTTCCGGATGTGCTTGCTCCTTTGTCAAAATGGCACTCTGGGACAAGTCTATGCAAAATTGGGATTGATTGATAAATAATTCCTTTGTCCACTGATCCTTCCTTCATCATCTTCTGAGCAGCCATCATCAGAGATCAGTAGAACTCATCTCAGTTATGCTCTTCTTCTCTATGAGTGAGGTGTCAATTGACAACAATGATGTGCTTGCTACCGGTTCCCTATCGGATTCCTCTTTCTTCTCCTCTGATGGTTGATTAACTTTAATAGCTTCCTCTTTTGCACCGGTGGCTTCGCCACTTGGTGCAGTATCAGTTACTGTCGATTCCTCCTTATGAACTGTGTCCTCAACCTGTACATTCTAATCCGGAGGACTATTATCCTCAACATTTGTAACATGTAGACTTTGAGAATCCATCAGTATCTCTACATTTTCCGGTATCACGTATGTGTCTTGTACATTGGATTCTACCGGGGGCTCTACATCTAATGCCTTATTATCTTTCAAAATTGTAGATGATGTACCCATTATACCTTTGCCTTTCGCTTCAACCGGGATGTCAGTAGTGTCTGTTTTAGCTTTTGGTGAAGCATAGAAACCAGGGTTTTCAGCAAAGAATTGAACCCATGCCTTGTGGGTCTCACTGATTATCTCATTAACCCTACCTAACATAAGACTAACTATCCTATGCTTGTTGTGAAAAAAACTTCTGTCTACAACCTCAAGTGTCATATCCAACTCATTTGGAGTAATGGATCCACAAGTAGTCAACAACTCTTGAATTTTTATGTGATTATCCTCCTCCATAGCTGATAATCTCCTAGCATCTAAATTGTCATATAGTTGTGCTGATATTTGGTTCTCAATTTCCAACAGAGATTTCTTATATATATCCAAATATAATACAATTGCTTCCTCAACTTCTCTTTGCTCATCATTATCTAAATGCTCATAATAGAATTGTACATTTTTCAACATACTATCCTTAGTGATTTCATCTACCAATTCTACACAAGTCTTGGGTGGAATAATAGTTACATTACTAGATACAATTGCAAGGTTTGTGTCACCCATCTTCTTTCTTCTGCCAGTACTAGATGGAGAAGAAGGTGTTTCCTTTGGAGCTCTTTTCTTTGCCAGTACCTTTATTGTAACTGTAGTCACATAAATCTGTCCACTTAATTAAATGAATACTTAGTATTTATTTGATTATTTAACCATCAATTAATACTTAATTAAATTAATATTTAATTAATTCATCTTAACCCTCTTCTCCTATTAATTAAATAAATTATTCAATTTATTTGATTTAATTCACTTAACCAAATTCATACCATTAATTAAATAAATAAATCATATTTGTTTAATTAAATCTTCTCTCACATTTAAATAAATTAATATTTATTTAAATCCCCCAAAATCCCACCTCTCACATTTAAATAAATTAACATTTATTTAAATCACCTTTATCCTCTACCCACTTGTATTTTCCTACAAAAGCAAGTTGCACAATTATTTTAAATAAATAATTTATTTAAATCACCTTTATCCTCCACCCACTTGTATTTTCCTACAAAAGCAAGTTGCACAACTATTTTAAATAAATTATTTATTTAAAATCCTATTTATCCTCACCCACTTGAAACCTTTAATGGTTTCCCTTAAAGTATTCAAACTTGATGGCTTTAAAGTCTTCAAACTTGATGGCTTCCTTCTATAGTCTTCTTAAGACTTTAATGGTTTTCCTTAAAGTCTTCAAGCCTTTAATGGTTTCCCTCAAAGTCTTCAAGCATTTTAATGCTTTATCTTTCTTTTTCTCATTTAAATAAATTAATATTTATTTGAATATTTATCCAAATGCAAATTACACCATTTAATTGAAATAAATGATTTTATTTTAATTGAAAATACCAAAATTTCTTCCACTTGCATTTTCCTACAAAATCCACTTGCATGCCTAAACCCCTTCTAGAATTTTCTAATCACTTCTAAATAACCTAACCCCTTCTCTAAACTTTGTCACATTCCTAAGCAAAAGGGAAGTCACTTCTCAAACCCTCAAAGTCTTTGATAACCATTGAAGGCTTTCAACCTTCAACCACTAAATGGCTCAAAGTCTTTGATAACCATTAAAGGCTTTCAACCTTCAACCACTAAATGGCTCAAAGTCTTTGATAACCATTGAAGGCTTTCAACCTTCAACCACTTAATCCCCAAAGTCTCCAATAACCATTAATGGTTACCTCAAACCCTCCCACATGGTTAAAACATTTGTTTTGACTCAACCTCTACCCAACCCAAGGGTCTCATCAAGCCTTTAATGCTTTGACCATGATTATCTCTTAATCATTTGCACAAAGGTTTATCCTTGCATTAACTCCTAATCCAGTGGGTAATCCTAATTTAGGCTTGACCCTTACCTTCTAGATAACCATGAGGTCTCCTCAGGCATTTAATGCCTCCAACCTCTTCTCTCAACCCAATCTTATGTTGACACTTGTCACCATTTCATTGGTGCAAATTGTGCACATGGATCCCCAACTTTCAAGCTTGACCCTTGATTAAACCTTTCAATCTTGGCCATCCATTACTCCATTTTTCCTATAAATAGAGCCCATTCCTTCATAATCCAGATCCTGAAAACTTGTATGCATTTAGGCTATAGACATTTTTAGAGAGCATTTAGCATAAGCAATCTAACATCTTATCATTTTTGGTTAAAATATATCATTTTAGCATCAATAGCATAGTATTTAGCTTTTCATTTCATATTTGAAGCTTAATATTAAATCTCAATCCTCCATAAGCATCCATAGTGCAAAAAGCTGCTGAGAGCTACACTATTTTGGAACTTGGAGAGGAGAGGAACAAGGGAGAAGGAACTAAGAGTATGTTAGGAGGTATTTTGGAGATGCCTCATCATGTTTGCTTTGATAGTTAAATATGCTTGCATGCTTGTAGTCTCTCTTTTGGTATGCCTTTTTAGATTAGTTTTCGATTGACTAACACTAATGTTTTGTGTGTTTTTGTGTTATTTGATCATAGACTAATCTTGTGCCATTTAGGAGGGCATCAGTAACCTTCCTTACCGGTTGCTTCCTTGCTTCCTCCTTAGACTCCTCACCTTTCTTCCTCAATACCCTCTTGAATGTTAAAGGTGTGTCATCTTCAGTTCTAGAGTCTGATGGAATAGGCTCAATAAAAACTTCAGGCTCTTTCCTCTTCCTTCCTTTTTCCAGAACAACATCCATTAATGCTTTGATGTCCTAAGATACTTGCTCAACAAATTTGTTGGCCTTGCCATTCTGTTTCTCCCTCTTGTTCCGATTAAATTTGGTTTGAACCTCTTGCTTCTTCTGTTTTGCAGTACCAAAGGATTTCTCAGCTTCATCAATAGGTGCATCAATTAACATCTTTGTTAAAGCATGCAAAATTTGAGCATCAACCTCATATCCCATCTCCTCTATCCATATCTTCCATATCTTACAGGATTTGAATGCTTCCATCAAGGTTTCATCCTTTTTAACCATAAAGTAGATCTCAGTTGAGTATTTCTCAACAATTTTTTTTGGAACCCTCTCTCTAGATTTCATTGCCTTTTGGAATGCCTTGAAGTAACCCCAAATGTTATCATCTCGTTGACTACCCAAACTAGCAATAGATTGTCTCAGTTGTCTTCCTACCAGGATATCAAATGCCCATTGTCTCTTCCCAAAACCGGGAGTTTCATTAATGAAAAATAGCATCAAGCAGACAATAAGATTCCCATACTGGAATGTCCCCTTTGTCTCTCCTTTGATCTTCCCTAGGTTGATTAACAACTCATCTAACATCCATCCACATAGATCTATCTTTTCATTTTCCCTCATGATCTTATGTGTGGCATAGATGCAGGAGCTAGAAACAGAGTTGAGATGATTGGATTGAGTTACCTTGTATCCAACGATCATGCTGCCAAATCTGATGTCTCTATCAGTGATGGTGTTGACCCTCATCGATCGTCAGTTCGAAGTTGCACTAGTGAGCTTGTTAACCTGATCGTTGGAAATCTTTTTCTCTGGTCGCTGACCAATCTGCGACAAACCGGTGATGGCCCTAATGGCCTCCTTCGTGATCTTATAAGGTCTATCCAACCAAATGAATTCTCCATGCACTCTTCTCAATACATATCTGATGATCTCATCTTTGAATTTTGGGATATCCAGAATCCCAGTAAACCCTAGATTCTCAATGTTCTTATACTCAGGCTTGATCTTTCCGGAGTCTCCCATCAACTCACTCATATACATGCTCTTGGTGTCACTGGTACCTAGATCCTCAATGTGGCAATGAATGTAAGCTCTGACATCTTCCACATACACAACTCCTTCCGAGACATGGGAAAAAGCACCAACCGAATCATCCAAGGTGGCAATATGCAGATATTGCTTGAAAATCAGCCTAGGATGATCCTTAACCTCGACAACAGTAGGATTTGCAATGAAAGTAGGTGTAGAGGATGATCCTGCTTCCATGATGAAAGATATATACTTGAGAAATAATTGTTGGTGAAACCCTAAAGAAATCTCTCGATCACTGGTGGAATCACTAAAGAAGATATCTAATTGCACTGAATCGCCTTAGACTCATTTTGAATCGCTCTGAATGCAAGGTGATAAAAATTGAAGTGGATTCAACCTTTTGTAGTGTCATAAAATTGCGACCCATGCAATTTTAACCACATTTTGGGTCCTCACCTTGGCGACGACATCTCCTTCCCTAACCGAGACCCATTTCTGCATTTCCAACCCCTTCACTATTTCTCCTTCATGTCCTATGTCTTCTCTAGACCCTGTTCGGGCCCCAAAATAGGGCAAGACAGGGGCGTGGCACCTTTGTCCCCACCCCTTAGGGTGGCCCTATGTCATATCTGCCCGATCTCCTATGCACAATTTGTCTTTAGGGTTTGCAACTCCTCTTTGTCGGCCTTTAGTGGTTGAAAATTAATCCTTGAGCTATGTATAAAAAAGGAATTCAATACCCTCATTCAAGGGGGACGGGTGGATGATGGATGGACAGATAGATAGATAAGGAGGCATAAGGATAAGATACGGGATTTCAAGGTCATCATCAAGCATTCAATTCTTCTTCATTCATCCGTTGGAGCAACATTACAACATTCATTTGCAAGCATGTGTGTGTGTTAGGGTTTTGTCATGTTACATTCCATTTCATACAACATTTGTGGTTACATTCAAGAAGCAAAGAAATCATCATCAACAAGTTGTAGATCTACAAGGTATACATTTTCATTGTTTACATTCAAGCATTTGCAATTACTTTCTTTCAAGGTTGATTTATCAATCGGGGTTTGACTAAGGCAAACCCCTATCCAAAACCATTCTCCCTCTCTTTTATGTGTGTAGGTTGCAGGTCCACAGTTGTAATTGCATGTTTGAGCTTCATTTGTGGAGACGGAAGAACCCTTTTCATTTCGCGGACCATGTACATTCTCGCCACAGTCCCGACGACTTTTCTCCAAATTCGCAGGGCAAATCCATATTGGTCTAATTAGCTCAGATCCAAAGTTACAGTGCGATCCCAAATTGGTAGCTCCTCATTTCACTCATTTCCTCTCTCTTTTCCACATAGTCAATAATTCAACTTTCTCATTTACAAAAGAGGGTAAATCACATTTCAACTGCTTGCAATCCACTCAGAATTCACATCCTTGATTCCCTTAGATTTGGATCTAGTGAATTCAAGCCCCTCTTTTAAATGTAAAGTTCCTCCCAAGTGAAAATCATCCTAGTGGCTTCCTTTCTCTCTCCTAGGTGGGGAGTCACTAGGATCCAATTTTCCACTTTACATTTTGGTGAACCCGACTTCTTACACATTAATTCTAATTTCTCATTCTTAGGTTTGATTAATTGCAATTTGAATTTCAAATTTTCATTTTCAAGTTTGATCTATTTGCAAATTTTAGAGGTTAATTGCATAAAAACCCTAGTTTTTCATTTAGAGAAAATTAAGCTTGTGAGGTGTAAAATTTTAATTGCTTGTTACAAATCTGCTTTCTATTTCAAAATTGCAATTCAAATCTATCTCTTTATTCTAAAAATTCAGTGGTTAAATCATAAAACCCTAATTTTTAAGATTCGTCTATTTTTGACCTTTGACTGTAATTTTGATCGATCTAGACATCTCCAAATCGGTTGTTTTTTTAGATTCCACATTAAAATCATAATCTCTATCATCCTTGAAAATTTCAAAAAAAATTGGTTGGACCGTGTGCGTTCCTGCCACAATCCTCGACTTTTTTCCCAAAATTTTGAGAGACAAAATCTACTGTATTTTTCTGATCAAATCTAGAAAATCAGCGTACTTTATCAACTTTAACACTCTATAAGGTCAAACATAAATTCTAAATTCATCAAATTCAAATCTTAAAATTAATTTTCATAAAAAGGTCCTAATTTTAGATCTGCTTTTCCAGCAAATTCAGATTTCACTTAAGAGACTTTTAATGGCAATTAATAAATTGGATTTACTTGCTCTTTTGCATAAATTTACTACATTCATGTGTTGGATAAGAGTTTATTTCATTTCCTGTTGCTTCTCTTTATTCACAACACTTGGTCATTTTGTGTTGTTAGGATTTCCAAATTATTTTCTTTTCAATTTGATCTCAAAGCTTTCATGTATCATTTATGTTGCATTATGGTGATGTTGTTAACAAAATGTATTTCCTATGTTAATCACGTTAAAGCTTTTGTAGATCCTAAACCTAGAGATCCTAATCAGTGTACCTCTCCTAGGGTATCTTGTGTGGATAAAATAAGATCTAATGCTTTACCCAATGATTTTTCTACAAGAGAGCAAGCATTGGAAAGTAATATGGATCCATCTTCTTCTTTTACACATACCCTTGAGCAAGGGGGGCAATATGAAAACATCAACATTCTTACATCTTTAGATCCTCCTTATTCTCTTAACACCTATCTTCAACATAAAAGTCTATGTACAGAGGATGATATCATGCATTTTATTCATGACCTTTCTCCTCGCATAGAAATCACTAAAAATGAGCTTTTAGATGATGAAGATGTTCTTCCCCAATCTTCCAAAAAGGATAAGCTTGATAAAGGCAAGGAGATTCTCATTTCACATGATGCTCCTCCATCTACAAGTCCTTTTTTGCCTCCTTACACATCAGATTTCAAAGAAATTCATGATCTTGTTCCTCCATCTAGTCAATTGCAACATTCTTATAGTCGTGGCTTTCATATAATTACAAAACAAGGTTTTAAAGGACAAGGAATTGGGAAATTTGAGCATATAATTCGTGTCCCTATAAACCCTTCTACACAAACTACTACAAGAGGCCTAGGAAGTGGTACCCCTCTTTCTATGGACGAATTCCTTAGGCTTCAAAACTTTAAAGATTACCTTCAAAAACAATAAATCAAGAGAGCCCACAAGAATGCTTCTTCTTCAAAGCATCCTTTTTGTTCATTTCATCAAACCCATGACCATAATGTTGATGATTGCCCTGATTTTCAGAGATCTATTCAAGATGGCATAGATAGTGGCAAAATTAGAATTGTGGATAATGAAACTTCTTCTTCTAACAAACCCTCTCCTTCATGGCAAGACGATATTTACCATCCTGAGAGGTTATATGCAAGAATCTATTGGAGATTGAAATATGACAAGAACATTTCCTTTCCTCCTCAAAGTAAACACAAAAATATTAAGCAAGTGAAAGGTATTGAATATTGCATTTTTCATGATTCATATTCACATTTTCTTGGAAAATGTTATGCATTTAAGAAATTTGTTCAACTGCAATATGATCTTGCACACATTTGTCTCACAACAGATCTAGTTGTATTTATTGGTAAAAACATTGTGCCTTAGCACTTATTTTCTCTTCATGATTGCTCCACCCTATAGCATAACTAGCCCATTTAACGGGAGCTCTTTATCATTAGTAGTGGTATTGTTTCACTTTAACATACTTTGGGGCAGCAACATGCAGTCCATTTTTCTTCTTCTTTCTATACATTTATCTCTATCTTTGTGCACTATTCATTATTAGATATCTTTTCTTGCATAGGGTTATTCTTATGTGAGAATATAATTGTTCTTTGGTTTTCCTATTTGCTTGGAGAGGGGAATATTTTAATGAGTACTGCACTTCTTCTCTTTCCTTTATTCTCTTGGAAATCTTACCTCTTCTATGGTTTTGATTATTCTCAAGTATGATATGCCCCTTAGCAGGGAATGATCTCTTGAGAAGTATGTATCCCTTCCTTGAAATAATTTGTTCCACTAAGGCATATCACTTGAAACTAATCACCATCAGAAACTGTGTAATGTTTCTCCTTGTTCTCCTCACTTGGGGGGCAAGGATTTTCACTCCTTTCCCTTTCTTTCTTTCTCATTTATCATTATTTCTTTTAGGGGATGCATTTTTCATATGTGATTATCATTTCTTACAATGGTATGCTTTTATGATTAATCCCCCTTGGGGAATCTATGATGATTTTTCTCTCTTCCTTTTGAATATTACCACTTCTTGAGACATGTATTTTACATTGACTAATGTCTTTTCTTGCATGTGTTCATGTAAGTTCATTGCACATTTGCTTATGTTTAATCTCTCTCTAGTAGATTGTGTAAGCTCTTGTCATTGTCCCATTAGCTTGGGGGGCAATGATCCTTCTCTCTCTCTTTCTCTAGGGATCCACTTTTCCCTATTAGGTGAGTGGTGTGAGTTCCATTACTTGATGTCATTCCTTGTGTGGAATTGTTGTTGTTCACTCAAGGATTCTCTCTTATACAAGAGGTGTTAGTCCTTGACTATGACATCTTTTACACTTGGTATGTACATTTATGATAAATCAAACCATCCCTCTGGGGGCTAAATGTGAGTCATCTCTCATCAAGAATCCCTTTCACCTAGAAATAGGAGGAAGGATTGATTCATGTTCTTTCCTTTTCTTGTTCTAGAAGATGTTATATTTGTCCAAGACAACTCCTCTTGGGGGTATATGTCTTTTGAACAAAGATCTCTTCCCCTCCAAACATCACCTTTACACTTACAGCAAGATATATCTTGTCAACTATCTTATCCTTGCTTGAAGAGTATTCCCTCTCTTGCTTAGATTTATGACATTGTTGCATAGTGGATATTTTCTTTGTGATGAAGGCAGATATCTTTGTTCTACTTTCTTTAAGATATCAACATCAACCTATGTTGACATCTTAAGGGGGGACACCCACACTGCTCCTTTGTACTATACTAATCTCATGCATTGAATAGTGGGACATTCTTGGAACTAGAGGGAAACCTCTTAGAGCAAGATGATGTCACTTTTTGTACAATGGGTCATTCTCGGAACCAGAGCGAAACCTCGTAGAGAGAGATATCATACCTTTCTTGACACTTGTACTATAAATTCTATATAGGTTGTAGCATACTCAGTCATAGACTCCTATAAGGCGCTTCGAACCTCGCTTGCACACATGTGCATGAGGTTGAGTGGAACTAATGGTGTTCTAAATCTCTCTCTTTACATGGATCACCTAGACAGGCTCTAGGGGCAAGATTTTCCATGTCCTTCTCTCCATGGATCACCTAGTTTTAGGGGTGAGATGTCTATGGTTTTTTTCTTCTTCGCTTTTCTTCTCATGGATCACCAAAGCATGTATTCATGTTCTCTCTCTTCTTCCTCTCATGAACTCATAGTTTTACTATTGATAGTTCATGGATGATGTCAACTTTTCTCTTTTATGTGATTGCTTGTGTTTATGTAATGGCAGTGGTCTTTGTTTCCTAATTAGTTGTTGAGACATCTGAGCTCGAGATCTCTTCGACTAGTTAGTTTGTCTTCTTGTGTCTTGTTCTTGTCGTGTGTCTTTTTATGCTTTGTCTTTGTATTATGTGTCTTGTGCCTTTTTGTTTTGTGTGCTCTTGCATATGATGGCATGAGTTGAGACCCTAAGATTGGGAGATTTTTTCTCCTCAATATTAGTGGTGTCTTATACTCCTTTTGGTATTGCTCCATGTTTCTCATCTTCATTTCTCTCTTTTCTTCTAATTTACCGGTGGTAGTGGTGTAAGCCATACGTTCTCGCTAAAGAGGGGGCTAAATGTAGTGTCATAAAATTGTGACCCATACAATTTTAACCACATTTTGGGTCCTCACCTTGGTGACGACATCTCCTTCCCTACCAGAGACCTATTTTTGCATTTCCAACCCCTTCACTCTTTCTCCTTCATGTCCTGTGTCTTCTCTAGACCCTATCTGGGCCCCAAAATAGGGCAGGACAAGGGTGTGGTGCCCCTATCCCCCTAGGACAAGGGTGTGGCGCCCTTATCCCCACCCCTTAGGGTGGCCCTATGTCAGGTCTACCCAATCTCCTATGCACAATTTGTCTTTGGGGTTTGCAACTCCTCTTTGTCGGCCTTCAGTGGTTGAAAATTAATCCTTGAGGCATGTATAAGAAGGAATTCAATACCCTCATTCAAGGGGGATGGATGGATGATGGATGGACAGATAGATATATAAGGAGGCATAATGATAAGATATGCGATTTCAAGGTCATCATCAAGCATTCAAGAATTCAAGCCTTCTTCATTCATCCATTGGAGCAACATTACAACATTCATTTGCAAGCATATGTGTGTTAGGTTTTTTTCATGTTAAATGCCATTTCATACAACATTTGTGGTTACATTCAAGAAGCAAAGCAATCATCATCAACAAGTTGCAGATCTAAAAGGTATACATTTCTATTATTTACATTCAAGCATTTGCAATTACTTTCTTTCAAGGTTGATTCCTCAATTGGGGTTTGATTGAGGCAAACACCTATCCACAACCATTCTCCCTCTCTTTTCTTTGTGTAGGTTGCAGGTGCGCAGCTGTAATTGCTTGTTTGGGCTTCATTTGCAAAGACAGAAGAACCCTTTTTGTTTTGCGGATTTGTGGCGGACCATGTACATTCTTGCCACGGTCCTGATGACTTTTCTCCAAATTTGCAGGGCAGATCCGTATCAGTCTAATTAGCTTAGATCCAAAGTTACAACGCGATCCCAAATTGGTAGCTCCTCATTTCACTCATTTCCTCTCTGTTTTCCACATAGTCAACAAGTCAACTTTCTCATTTACAAAAGAGGATAAATCACATTTCAACCGCTTGCAATCCACTCAGAATTCACATCCTTTTTTCCCTTGGATTTGGATCTAGTGGATTCAAGCCCCTCTTTTGAATGTAAAGTTCCTCCCAAGTGAAAATCATCCTAGTGGCTTCCTTTCTCTCTCCTAGGTGGGGAATCACTAGGAACTAATTTTCCACTTTACACCTTTTAACCTTCAAGAAACCCTAATCTGTCATTGATATGATTGAACTCAGGTGGAACATATCGGATCTCAGTCAAACATCTCCATGTTGGATAAACATTTCCAATTTCTGGAACATCTTTCAGAACTTCTTCCCAAGGCTTAAGCAGTATTATCATGAATTTTTCCTACTCCTAAGGCATTTGCCTTAGTTACTGGATGAGTTTCATGTCGGTGCAGGAGCAACCTCCTATGTCAGTTGAGTAACTGGAGCATTCCCATATGTTGATTTATCATCTCACTTCCTAACCCATTTCTTGATATGATCTTGCTGGATTTCATTGACATTGTCTTTTCCTTTAACATTTGATCCATCATTGTTAACCGGTGAATTTTTTCTTCTACAAAACTTAGCTATGTGTCCAATCTTGTTGCATTCATAACATGTAACATAGTTCTTTTTGATGCTCTGCAAAAAGGATATTAGGAAGACACACAAACACAAGGAGAAATTCAAACATTAGTGTTAGTGTCAAAAATCATAAATGAAAGATTATCCTAAGCAAGCATATCAAGAGAGATACCAAACATAAAATGAAAAGCTTAACAAAATGAAGGAATGCAATGAAACATCCCCAAATTCCCTCCAACATGCTTGTAGCTACTCCTCCTTGTTCCTCTCCTCTCCAAGTTCCAAATGAGTGTAGCACTCAGTAGCTTTTTGCACTATTCTGGATGTCTTATGGAGATTCAAGATTGAAAATGATTAAGTATGCCAATGCAAGCGTAAAACAAGCTAAATATGAGATGTTATTTAATTAACTAATGTTAATTTTAGCCAAAAGACAAATGTAGATTATGCTAAAATACTCTCCTAAATTCACTATAACTTAGATGCATGCAAGATTTCTGGATCTAGATTATGAAGAAATGAGCTCTATTTATAGGAAAAATGGAGCAATGGATGGTTGAGATTGAGTAATCTCAACAAGGGTCAAGATTGATGGGTTTATGTTCCATGTGAGGGTTTTCAATCCAATCCCAGGATGACAAATGTCAACATGAGATGGCTTGAGAGGAGATGGAAGAAGCATTAAATGCTTGAGATGACTTGAGAGTTACCTTAGGAGTTAAGGTTTAAGTTGGGTTGAATGAATAAAGCCTTTATCCAATGAATAATACCTTTATCCAATGGATAAACTCTTGTGCAAGAGTTAGTGGGAATAACTATGGTCAAAGCAATGAATGCTTGAGAAGACACATGGGTTACATGGAGGTTGAGTTAGAGGTTAAGCCTCTAACCATGTGGGCAAGTGGAATTAACCATAAATGGTTATGTAAGAGCCATTAATGGTCATGTAAGAGCCATTAGTGGTTTGGAAGACTTTAGGGGTTAGCTTGTTGAACACATAAAGCATTAAATGTTTTTCAAAGACTTTGGAGGCTTTGAGAAGTGACTTCAAGTTGCTTAGGAATGTGAAAATATTTAGAAGATGGATTAGGATAATTAGGAATGGTTAGAAGAACTTAGAAAGTGGTTAGAAGAGTCTAGAAGTGGATTTAGGATCGCAAGTGGGTTTGGTGGGTGAGGGAAAATAGTTTTAATTAAAATAAAATTAATTTATTTCAATTGTGGTTGCAACTTGCATTTATAGGAGAATGCAAGTGGGGGGATTTGTTTAGTGATTTAAATAAATATTTATTTATTTATTTAAAAGAGGAAAGGGGGTTAAATTAAATAAATATGTTTTATTCATTTAATTGGTTTAGAGGTGTGGTTTAATGAATTAATTTAAATAAATTGGATAATTTATTTAGTTAATAGCAGAAGAGTGTAAGGATGAATTTAATTAACTGTTGGCTAGTGAATTTAATAATCAAATAAATAGTAAATATTCATTTAATTAAATGGACAGATTTATGTGACTACATTTGCCCCTCTTTGAGACGGTGCGGTTTATCGCGTCGTTTAAAAGAATAGAGGATAGGTGTGAATAAAATGTCCCATAAATGTTAATTTAGTGGGTGGTATGCCCCCTCGAGAGATGGGCTGAAAAAATTTCAAAAATTTGGGCGATCTCTCGAAAAAGGATGAAAAATGGAGGGAAGGTAGGATAGAAGAAATTAGCAATAACAGTGAAAGAATGGAAGAAATCGGAGTTAAAATAGAGAAATGAGAGACGTTGGGAGTTCACGAGGATCATGATGGTGAGCGGGGTGAAATTGGGGTTGAAGGGTATATATGGAGGGGAAGGGGTAAATCAACCTCATTTGCACCTATATCCCTTGCAACTTTGAGCTCTAATAGTGACCTTTTGTGAAGGAGCAAGCAGCAGTCATCATGCATGTACCTATGGTAGATCATTGGCTAGAGCAGATTTGTCAATTCTTGCGGCCAGATGACTACAAACCAATGGTACGCAAATTGTGAATTTTAAGTTTTGTGCATTTTTATGTATTTTTGAAAGCGTCAAAGTCCAACCAAGACAATAGCACTAAAACTGTGTTTTAGCGCTTTTGTTAGCCAAAATAGCACTTTCATGCCGCTATGGCGCTATTGAGTGGTAGTTTTAGCACAATTGATAGGGTTAGTGCTTTTGTATAGTATTAATAGCGCAGTCATTAGTTTAGCGCAGTTGTAGCATAGTGTTAGCACTATTGTTAGGTAATAGCACAATTGAATAGTGGTTTTAGCACTTTTGTTGTTTTAGCGCGTGTGTGTCCCAGTTGTAGCGCGGTTGGATACATGTTGTAGTGCTATTGTTGTTTTAGCTCTTTTATACACAAATTGTAGCGTGATTGTTAGCTGAATAGTGTGTATTGTGATAAAAATACCCCAATGTTAGGAAAAAATTATCTTCGGATGCCTGTGTTGGGTGGATGGATGAATGAGTTGTTTTGAATCATAGTAGCCCCATTGAGACTAGGTCATTATGATAAATGTCTATTGTAGTCTAGGTTTTCCATGATCGCTTACCTGTTGAGACCCAAAGATACTTGATCAAAGTATCTGTTGATAGTCTACGTTTAAACTTAAGAAAGTGTGAAACAAAACAATTGGTGATGTGTTGATGTGTGTGTGTAGGAGGATCTTCTCATTATATAGATGAGAGAGCGGCATCCTGCCATGTAGCAGCTGTGAGGGCGTTGACTAAGGTCAAGATCGATTATGTCGTAGTGACCGGCCTGTATGACAAGATGTATATGCTCGTGATTCAAACAAATCACGGACTATTGACGGCATTAGCTGAGAGATGGAATAGCAAGACCTATACCTTCCATTTGGCTTTGGGAGAGATGACCGTGACACTGGAGGATGTGTGGCAGATACTACACAACCCGATCCAAGGGGAGTTGGTGACTTATGACAGAGGTTTGGGGACAGTAGTTGTGCAGCGTATGTTTGCACAGGACGTATATATTCATGATGGCTCGATCGCATGGGAGGAGATAGATGCCTTATATGAGCCACTACCAGTTGTGTTATCAGGTATTGTCGGGGGTTTGCTTTGCCCCGATCGATGATCACATGGACTGGTCGTGGGTTGGGGCCAGGTTATTGAGCACATGGTGACTAATGGAACCCTCTATGCATGGGGACCATGCATGCTTTCACACTTGTACAGGGCGCTGCATGAGTTTGTATACCGAGAGATGAGTTCTCTAAGGGTCGGGATTACCTTGCTACACATCTGGGCATGGGAGAACCTACCAGTGACACGGTCGGTTTGTCTGAGATTTAGGGTGGCAGATCAGCCCTATGTGTACATGTATGGAGGTATGATGAGTCAGCCCCACTTGGGGAAGTTGGAGTGGTGGCAGCAGGCATTGGATGATTTGGATACAGTGATATGGAGGCCATATATTGAGTGTGAGCTCTGGGAGGATGATGCAAAGGCCTTGCCGTATGTATTTATGACATGGTTTTTTATTGGTAGGACAACCTACAATGTAGAGAGACATGTACCGGGTAGAGTGATGAGATAGTTTGGATGGAGGTAGGGGTTGTCGAGGGGATCAGGGGAGTATGCATGGGCAGTTCGGGAGAGATTCTAGTGGGGGCTAGTGTTACCATATGATCAGCCCGAGCTGAGTTTCAAACCTTATAGGAGAGACCATTGCATATGAGGTCAGATATTGTGGATGCAGGGGTGACAAAGGAGTACACGCAGTATCATACCACGCATCCTATTCCATGCATTTCAAATCCAGTTGAGTCGATACAATCCTTTGAGGATGACAGGAGATAGCTACGGAGGAGGAGTAGGAGGAGGAGATGGAGGTGATGAAGGAGGAGGAGGAGATGGAGGTGATGGAGGTGGTGGAGGAGGTTTTGGAGGAGCAGGAGGACGTGGAGGGGGTGGGGGTGGATTTGGAGGTGGAGGTGGTGGAGGAGGACAATTACACAGGAGAGGTAGAGGGGGACAGTCATTGTGACTGTCATAGGGTCCTTTGATACAAGGGGCAGCCAGAGTAGGAGGCAGGGATATTGGGGAGGGAGAGGTGCCTATGGAGATGGGAGAGGGAGCTACAGGTGGAGGAGAGAATCTTATGGGGATGGGAGGGGGAGACCTACGGGAGCATATGATAGTATATTTGCAGACTCGTTTGACAGCAACCCAGGTAGAGCTGGAGGATATGGAGGCAAAGTTTGTAGCAAGAGATGTCCAACTTTTTGCACGGGATTCAAAGTTGATAGTAGTGAGGCGAGAGTGGGATGATGCAGTTGATAGGGTGATCTAGCTACAGAAGAGAGATCGGGTCTTGGAGGGAGTACAAGGATAGGGTCCATCAACTAATTCGTTGGCAAGGGAGCTACGACGGGAAGGTGGAGAGGTTGACTATTGGCGGGGTTTATATGAGCAGGTGGTGCCATCCAGTCAGCGGGCACTAAGCTATTCGCAGATGTGTTGGGCGAGATCAAAGCGGTCTTAGAGGATGCAAAGCAGTGGTGGTGTTATGGGTCCTCCACGACGAGATAGCGAGTGGAGCAGGGGGTAGTGGTGGAGTAGGCGGTGATGGTGGTGCAGCATCTAGCTAGAGTGCTATTTGAGAGAGATTTTTATGTACTTGTTACATTTGTTATGTTGGACTGTGACTTGGATGGCTCTTTGGTAGCCGAAATTTTGTAGACATCGTTGGACTCTAATACATGTATTCTTTATGATGAGATATGATGATATATGATGAGATCTCATTTTTGATGAGGATATGAGATATATGTGATGTTATGTATGTGTTTATGTATGAGGATGATTATGAGTTATGCTTTATATGCATGAGATGTTTTTACTTGCTAGATGTATATGTTGATGAGATGATTTCGATATGCATGTTTTATGGACGATGTGCTGACATGTGTATCCAGGTTACCAGATGGATAATGTGAATATGTGTATGCAGATGACATGTATATTTATGGATGATTTTGTATTTTGCTATGCATATGATGTAATGATAATGATGTATGTTAATATAATGAATAATAATTATGATCTGAGTGATATGAGTAAATGGTGTATGTGTTTAATATGAATCTAGATGAATGTATTCATGTATGTTTTGAGATGAATGTGTTGTAAATGGATGAACAAGTGTTAATGCATATGGAATGTATGTTTCTAGATGAATGCAACTAATGATTAGAATGTGTTTTTTAAGGAATAAATGCATGTTTAAATGATTCCTAACATGTATGTAAGTAATCAACTAAATGATGGAAATGATCGAGAATGTGAAAATGAATCTAAACATATGATCATGGTTTTAAATGCAAGATAATAAAATAAATATATCTAATGGAAAATGAGTAACTGCACTTTAATGCAATTAAAAAGAAAAATAGATGCATCTTAATGAATCGAGATGAAACTTTAAGATGAGAATTAAATGAATGAGTATAAGAATACATTGGATGGATAGATTAATGTACTTGAGTAATAGATAAATAAATGTAAATGAATGCAACTAAATGAATCTAAATGAATGTACGTTAATGTCTAACAATGAAAGTAAAATGAATGCAACTAAATGATATTAGATGCACTTAAATGAATATCTAAATGGATGTAATGAATCTACATGCAAGTAAATTATAATGAACTAGATGCATTTAAATGAAACTAAATGTAATGGAATAATAATGCCATGAGTTCATGATATATGAATGCAAGTTGGTGAGAAATTGCATGATGCAATGATGATGCATCAGAGAACTCTGTCATGATTGTATCCAAGACCAATTCATATTAAATAACCTCTCGTATTTTAACTTGTTTACACTTGCATACAAACCATAAATATGAATAATGAACGATCAAATGGATGGGCGATATGCAATAGAATGCAATATAAATAGATGAGATGGAATGACGATCCATAGTGCTTTATTTTTCATCATTGAGCATGGTATTATCAATCTTGGATGAGGCAGTAGGAGCCAAGTTTGGAGCATTGTACCTGTAAGCAAGCAGTATAGATAAAGAATATGGACCCTCCATTCTGGTTCATGTGTAGATGATTGAGGTACATGCTGTAGTCAGTAAGCCATAGTGATCCATGACTAGACTTTTGCATATGATCACGTAGCTTAGTGAACTTCCCACGTAGACACCATTAGTACATGCCCCAGAACTTCATTGGAACAAATTGCAAACAATAAAACAAAACGATACTTAGGAACCATCTCATCTACTCTAATCACTTGTGGATATCCTGGAGTAGCGTAGAAACTTGATATAAATGAACAAATAACTAACAAACCGACCAAGTACTTGATAGCTTAACAAAATTTTCTTGTCAAAGAAAATGTTATCATGTCTTTGTGTTGGTAAGGAAGGATGCATCCTTGTTAAGATAGTTGTGTGTACCTGTGGTGATTGTTTGGTTGATTTGATAAGTGATCATCGTTTGAGTAGCTCAAAATGTTTGTTTGATGTCTATGGTGATGCGTATGTACAAAGGATTTTATGCATTGCCATGTTTTTGACTGATTTTTTATGTTTTATCATGTTTTTGGATTTTGTGAGTGTTTTTGAATGTTTTTGGTATTTTGTGAGTGTTTTTGAATGTTTTTGGTATTATTTCTAAACAGTTTTGAATGAAGAACTCAATGAATCACAAGTAATATAGAATCCACTTCCATCAATAGTTTAAGAGCATTGCCCCTAGTTTTAGACATTACTATGAAAAGAAGGATGCCTGACACATGAAGTACTATCAACGATTGCAGATCAATAACAATCCATGGTTTGAGTGATGGATGAATGGATACAATGAATGTGATGGCAACAAGTCTGAAAGATAATGGAACCATAGCCTTTATGAATGGCGCCTGTTTGCCAAGTTTTCACCATCGCACTTACCCAAGGTTCCACTAGAGTGGTTGTTCATCGTTTGGATGAATGATTTTTCTTTACTATTTTCTAATTTTTTTTTTTTTTTTTTTTTGTTGTATTTTCTTTAGGGCATTTTTCTGAATGTTTTTGGTGTTTGTCTGGTATGTATTGGAGCCTTATTCTCTATAAATCTTATGTATGAAACCATTTGAGGTGCATGTTGTTGATCGGATCTGCTAGCGATTCCCCTTTTGAAGTGGCCAACTGGTATGCTCCGGACCCAAATACAGCAGTGATAACATATGGACCCAGCCAATTTGATTCAAACTTGCCTTGATGTTCTTTGTTTGGTTGGTTATGAGTATTCTCCTTGAGAACAAGATCACCGACCTCAAATGTACAAGGTTTGACCTGATGATTATAGCTTATGCTCATGCGATGTTGATAGGCCTTGAGGTGGTTGTATGCAGCTTGTCGACTTTCATCAAGCAGTTCCAAGTCTTGAAGACAGGAGACTCGGTATGCTTCATCATCTATCCCATTGTGCAAGGAAACCCGTAAAGAAGGTATCTCAACCTCAATAAGAAGGATGGCTTTTGCGTCATAGACCAGTGAGTAGGGATTTGCGTCTGTAGGGGATCGAATGCTAGTTTGATACGCCCATAGTGTTGGATTTAATTGAACATGCCAATCACGACTAGCATCATTGACTGTCTTCTTGAGGATTCTCAATATATTCTTTTTTGATGCTTTGACCTGACCATTGCCTTGTGGGTAATAGGGAGTGAAAAAGTAGTGTTGGATGTGAAACTTCTCACAGAGCTCACGGACATACTGATTTTTGAAAGGAAGCCCATTATCTATGATGATGGACATGGGTACACCATACCGACAGATGATGTAATTAAGGATGAATGAGGCGATCTTCTTGCCGGTGACTTGGGTAAGGGGAATGACTTCCATCCACTTTGTGAAGTATTTGGTGGCAGTAGTGATAAATTTGTGGCCGTTGGATGAAGATAGATGAATTTTACCCACAAGGTCAAGTCCCCATTGACAAAAGGGCCATGGTGTTGTGATTGGTTGCAATTCTTGTGCTAGTGCATTTATCAAGTCTTTGTGAACTTGGCACTTCTTGAATTTTCTAACAAAATAATAGGAGTCTATTTTCATGGATGTCCAATAGTATCTAGCACGCATGATCTTCTTTGCTAAGGAAGGACCATGTGAGTGAGTCCCACAAATTACTTTATGTACCTCTTCCAAGGCCTTCGTTGTCTCATCCCGTTCCAAACATCGAAGGAGAGTACCATCAAGACTGCGTCGGTATAGGGTTTCAACAATGATGGTGTATCGGGCGGTTTGTCAGATGAAGGTTTTGTGTTGGTTAGGAGGAAGTGTGTGATTGTGTAGGTAGGTATAGAGCTCACCGTACCACAGGGAATTGGAACCAGTAAGGCGACATATCATCTCAGATTCAGGGATATCATAAGCGGGAATCCAAAGCTGCTCTACCAAGAACTCATAGCATGTTGAATTATGTGGAAGATCTAGGAGAGATACAATTGTAGCCATGGTGTCAGTAGATCAATTATTATCTCTGGGTATCTACTCAAAGGTGATAGTTGTAAATGATGCTTTTAAACCATCCACCATTTGTTTGTATGGCATAAGCTTATCATCCTTAGTCTGATATTCGTCTGTGACTTGTCGGATGACCAGTTGGGAGTCACCATATACCTGTAGCTCTTTCAGTTTCCATTATATGGCTAGTCTGAGTCCTGTGATCAAGGCCTCATATTCTGCTATGTTTTTTTTACATGGAAAAGTTAGCCTGTAAGACTTCAGGATGTTGTCACCTTGAGGTATGATAAACAAAATGCTTGCCCCCAAGCCATGTCTAGTATATGAGCCATCAAAGTATAACTTCCAAGGTTGTGTTGTTGTGATCATGAATATATCTTCATCTAGGAAGTTAGAAACAAGAGGATGATCGCCTTCTAGTAGTGCATCGACCAACTGATCTGCAATAGCTTGGCCCTTGATAGCCTTACGATCCACATACTCAATGTCAAATTCACTCAGAATCATCACCCATTTGGCCAAGTGGCCTGTCATGCTGCTTTGTTGAGTAGGTACTTTAGTGGATCGATCTTGGCAATGAGTTGTACCTTATGTGTCAACATGTAGTGCCTTAGTTTGGTGGCTGCCAAGATAACTGCTAGGCAAGCTCGCTCAATAGGTGTGTAATTGAGTTCATAGTCGACCAGTGTGCGAGAGATGTAGTAAACTGCATACTCTTTTCCTTTAGCATTGTCTTGTGCTAGTAGTACTCCTAATGTTGTATTCGTAGTTGAAATAGATAGCAATAGAGGTCTACTTGGATCTGGTGGGATCAACAATGGTGTATTTATCAAGTAATCTCTAAGAATTTGGAATGCTTGCTGGCACTTTGTATCCCATTGAAAGCGGATATTTTTGTGTAACAGATGCGTGGAGGGATGACACTTGTCTGCCAGTTGTGCAATGAATCTCTGAAGCCGCCCCTGTAGTGTCCTTAACTGACTGATGTTCTTCAAAGGTGACATGTCCATGATTGCTTTGAATCTTGTCGGATCGACCTCAATGCCTTTGCTTGAGACAATGTACCCTAGAAGCTTCCCTGAGGTTACTCCAAATGTTGGCATTACAATAAGTTTGTTGGTATGATGATATTGAGAAGGTTGTTGAAGCTTGATGGTATAATTGATAAAGGATGATTACTGTCTTAATAATATTATTTTGTCATTGATGTCAAGCAATTGATTTTCTGATTCAGTATGATGTTGCCATATCTTAAAGAGTATGTTTTGATGAGTATAAAGATGTCAGTAAGTGACACAGAAAGAATGTGAAAATGAAGGGGAGTAATAATTTATTCAATGGGAAACTATTACCGAGTTAGACAGTGATGAGATTATGATATTTTGATTGTTTTGATATCCTATATATGTATATTCGAAGACTGAATAAGAAGGAGAAAAGATTAATAGAATGAGTAAAGGTTTGAAACTATTCTATTTTACTGAGCAGGGAGCCAGTCAGTATACTCCAAGGTTATCGGTGTCGGTTAAAGAAGAAAGAAGTCGCCGAGCGTCGTTAGCAAGCAAAGCTACCGAGACAAATACAGAATGTCTACCAAGTAAAGTTCAGAATTAACCGAGCAGTAACAGAATGCATTGGATGAATAAATACATTATTAAATGAAGGATGCCAATGAGCTGGAGATTTATAGAAGATTGGAATGTCCTGCAAGAAGTTTGTTAAGGATCAACGACAATGAAAATTCAAGAGTTAGATCTACAACACAGATTGAACGGTCATAACTGAGCACAAGTACCATGGAAGGAATACAAGTTTCAAGGCAAGATAAAACGTTTTTCAGTTCAAAGGATTCAATGAACCTAGTCAAGTTTGAAGATCTAATGACTAAGATTAACCATGGGAAATGTGATTAAGGAGATTAAGCAGTTAGGAATTACTTATAAATAAAGAAAAGTTGATGAACAAATATGCGGGCAAATAGAAGAGCAGTGATGTTGCATAGGTGATTACCGAGTACAGAAGATTGAAGATCTGATTGAAGAACAGAGTGAGAAGCCCAGCAAGGAGGAAGATAAGTCTTATGACAAGATTATTTTGAGCACATAGAGTCTGCTATAACATTTCAGATGTGAGGTTGTAGATATATTTTATTACTGTTATTTATTTTTGTAAGTGACAGGAAATCTCTTAACTGAGTGGACCTAACGGTCTTATTTGTAAATCCTCTAGCAAGGTAACATTCTAATTGAGTGTTTGAAATCCTTTGACAAGGTCACTTCTAACAAAGTGCAAGATTCTGATAGATCTGAGGGAAATCCCTTGACCGGGTCACATCTAGAAATGTGTTTATGTAATCTTTAACAGGATTGGCTTTTAACCGAGCATACTCTAGAAGAGTATATTTTCTTTGTGGGTCTGAAATCCCACAATGGTTTTTCCCTATTAGGGTTTCCACGTTAAATCTGGTTTTAAATTTGTTTTGATGTTTCAAGTTTATCAGTTTATGAGTTTGAATGATTTACAGTCATAGTTGCATATCAAGTAAGTTCTACCGAGGTTGAATCTGATTAGAACATTGAATTGTGAGTTTATCTGATTCACCCCCCCCCCCCTCATTTAACTAACAATTGGTATCAGAGCTAGAACTTCGAAAGAAAATTTTAAAGGAACTTGAGGCAAGATCCGAAGATGTATAAAAGGGATGCACCAAAGTTGAACAAGTCAAGTTTCACCACATGGCAGAAAAGAATGAAGCTGCACTTATCAGGAATTGGAGAATATGCAACATATTATCTAAAGAATGATTACACTGCACCTAGCACCTACCCTGTGACAATGGAAGAAATAAAGTTAAAGCGAGAACATTTTCAAGCAATGATTGAAATAACATCAACATTGACCGACTCAGAGTTTAATGATCTAGAAGGTTGTAATGATGCCAAACCTATGTGGAATAAGCTTACATCTGTGTATGGTGGTGATGAACATGTTCAAAGAGAAAAAGTAGACAGTCTAAGAGGACAACTTGAATCCATGAGAATGAATGAAGGTGAGAACATAATCTAATACAGTACAAGGTCAAAGGAAACTATCAATCAAATTAAAGGAGCAGGAGGAGCTATTGAAGAAAAGGATGTAACAAGTAAGTTGCTGAGAACACTTATACCTGCTTATGCCATTCGAGTCTCTGCAATTAATGAATTAAGGTATGTACCAAACATGCCAGTCTCTTTGGATGCTACTATCGGTAAGCTACATGCTTTTGAGCTAAGTAATTTTGATAACAGTGGGTCTTCGGTAAACAAAGTTGAATCTGCATTCGGTTCTTTTCATCTTGATGAATCTAATGATTACAATGATATAATGTATAAGTATGTTGAAGGAAATCACAGTGGAGCAAGTGAGAGATTTCGCAAAAACATGGAAGGAGTACACAAACTATATGAGGAAATCAGAAAGAAAGAAGAGTTTGAAGCATTATTGGCCAGAAGGTTACTGAGAGGCAAAGGTAAGTATAAAGGAAAGTTACCTTTAAAATGTTTTAACTGTGATAAAATTGGACATATGGCTTCTAACTATCTTGACAAAGAATCTAGTGAAAAGAGAGAATACCGAGATGATAGACAGAAAGACAACCAATACAGAGGGCACCGAGACTTCAGAAGGAGAGATAGAAAGAGATGCCTAGTAGCTAATGAGGAATCCAATGATGATAAATCTAATGGGACTGAGACAGAGGAAGTTGTATATGTGGCTATCAAAGATGGATCAGATGAAGAAAGGTATGAAGAAAAAGCCTTAATATCACACATAAATAATAATGATTCTTGGATCATAGATAGTGGATGCTCACATCACATGATAGGTGATAAACACAAGTTTGTTAAATTAGAAGATTATGATGGAGGTTATGTAAGATTTGGTAATGATGTACCATGTCCTGTGAAAGGTAAAGGACCTATCACATTTCTTGACAATGCTAAATGTGATGATGTATATTGGGTTGAAGGTCTGAAATACAATTTGTTGAATGTAGCATAGCTAAACAATACAAGATACCGAATAGAATTTCAGAAAGGAATTGTCAAAGTTCATGACAAACATGGAAAGTTGGCTGCTATCGGGACTCAAACAAGAGGTAATACATTTCATCTTGACTCAACTCTGAACAATTGTCTGTATGCAAAAATAGAAGATACCTAGTTATGGCATAAAAGGTTTTGTCATGTAAATTTTGATAACCTAATCAAAATAAGTAAGAAGCACCGAGTAAGAGGTCTATCGAGCTTGGAAAAACCTGAGAATGCAATATGCCGAGGATGCCAGGTGGGTAAGATGACAAAATCAAACTTTACAAGTAAGTCTTACACTTCTAAAGGAATTTTAGATCTTGTGCACACTGATCTTTGTGGTCCTATGAAAGTTCAAAGTTATTATGGTGATAAATACTTCATATTATTTGTGGATGATTACTCAAGGATGATGTCAGTTATGTTTTTAAAAGAGAAATCAGAAGCATTCCAAATGTTCAAATGGTATAAGGCAAGAGTTGAAAAAGAAATAGGAAGATAGTTGAAATGTCTAAGATTTGATAGAGGAGGAGAGTTCATTTCAGATGAATTTAACTTATTTTGCAATGATCATGGTATAAAGAGACAAGTGTCTGCACCGAGAACACCACTGCAAAATGGGATAGCTAAAAGAAGAAACAGATCAATTGTAGATTTTGTCAGAACTTTAATGATAGAAAAGAAAGTACCTCAAATATTTTGGAGATAAGCAATAAGCACTGCAGTTTACACCTTGAACCGAGTACAACTGAAGAAAGGAACTATGAAGACATCATATGAAATCTGGTATGACAAGAAACCAAATGTAAGTTATTTTAAAATATTTGGAAGTAGATGTTATATTCACAAAGATGACAGAAATGGAAAATTTGATCAAAAAAGGGAGGAAGGAACATTTCTTGGTTATTCCTCTAGGAGTAAAGCATTTAAATGTCTAATCAAATCATCTAACAAAATAGTGGAAAGTGCAAATGTGAAAATTGATGAATTTGCAGAAAGGAATGATGAAGGAGATTCCAAAGAACCAGAAGATTATGAAGAGTTTGTATATGTACAACCGAGAAGTCTTACCGAGAAAGCCGATGAAGAAAATACTCAGTTACCAAGTGATGAAGAAGATCATACAGAGCCTACCAAGCCTATATTAGCAAAATATGTCAGAAGAAATCATGCATCAAGTCAGATTATAGGAGATAAGGATGCTCCAGTGATGACAAGGAACAAACTGGGACAGAACACATTTTTGATATCCGAGTTTGAACCGAGGATAGTAAAAGAGGCATTAAGCAATGAAGATTGGGTGAATGCTATGACAAAAGAGATGGAACAAATCATGAAAAATGAAACATGGACACTGGTCCCAAGACCAAAAGAGAAAAATGTAATCAGTACAAAGTGGATTTTCAGAAATAAGCTAAATGAAAAAGGTGAGGTCATTCGGAATAAAGCAAGGCTAGTTTGCAAAGGTTATGCTCAAGATGAAGGAATAGACTATGGTGAGACTTTTGCACCTATGGCAAGACTTGAAGGAGTGAGAACATTGTTGGCATATGCTAATTACAAAAATTTCAAGGTATATCAAATGGATGTTAAATTTGCATTTTTGAATGGTATACTAGAAGAAGAAGTCTATATTGAACAGCTTGAAGGATTTATTGAAGAGAAGAATAAAGATCAGGTATGTAAGTTGAACAAAGCTTTATATGGCCTAAAGCAAGAACCTAGAGAATGGTATGAAAGGTTGCACTCTTACTTAATCAAGATTGGATTTATGAGGACTAGTGAAAACAACAACATGTATATGAAGAATGATGAGGATAATGGAATACTGATTTCAGCCATATTTGTTGATGATATTATTTTTTGTGGAAATGATTCTTTATGTAAGAACTTTGGAAATGAAATGTGCAAAGAATCTGAGATGTCATTAATCGGTGAAATAAAGTATTTTATAGGTTTACAAATACTACAAATGAAAAATGGGATTTTCATTACTCAATCCAAGTATATAAAAGAAATCTTGAAGAAATTTGGAATGGGGGATTCTAAACCTGTAAGTACTCCTATGACTACTTATTGTAAACTATCAAAGAATGATGAATCTGTATCTGTTGATGAGACACTTTACCGATCTATGATTGGAAAGTTGCAATATGTAGTTCACAACAGGCCTAATATAGCACATGCAGTAGGTATAGCTGCAAGATTTTCTGCAAATCCCAAAGAAACCCATATGACAGCAATCAAGAGAATTTTCAGATACTTGAGAGGCACTGAAGATTATGGTTTACTATATAAAAAGAGGAATGATTTTGACTTAAAAGTCTATACTGATGCTGATTGGGCAGGAAATATGGATGACAGGAAAAGCACAAGCAGTGGAGCTTTCTTTTTGGGAGAAAGACTAGTGAGTTGGCTTAGCAAGAAACAAGGATGCATTTCACAGTCAACAGTTGAACCTGAATATGTCGCTACAACATTGAATTGTACCAATATAGCATGGATCAAACAACTGTTGGAAGGTATGAATGAGACAATTACCGAGCCAATAACTATATTTTGTGATAATACAAGTGCTATTAACATTTCAAAGAATCTGGTAATGCACTCTAAGACAAAGCATATTTCTATAAAGTATCATTATCTAAGAGAAGAAGTTCAAGAAAAGAAAGTTGTGCTGGAATATGTTAGCACAAAGGAACAAATAACAGACATCTTCACAAAGCCACTGCCAAGGGACACTTTTGAGTATCTCAGAAGTAAGTTAGGGGTCCTACCCCTATCTAGTACTCATTGACAGAGTTCGGTGAAAGCATCAATTCTATGACTCTAGAGAATACTATTTGTGAGTTGATGCTGATTTACACACTTTAGGAGGTTATCTAAAGTTGTGCAGGAAACAATGAATGAAGACAAGATGTTGTGACCGAGACTAAGATGATACATTTGTATATGTTTTAACAACAAGGAAATTACTTCAAAGGGGAAGTAATCATGGATTAGTTTTACTTTTGGCATTGTTGTCAAAGGGGGAGAAGACTAATGATAGGGGGAGAAGATTATAGGAGAAGTTTACAGCTCAAGGATAACAAGAGAAGAATAACAGCAGATCGAATCAATTGGAATAAATCAAGTTGGTATTGCCATCAATGCCAAAGGGGGAGATTGTTGGCATTATAATAAGTTTGTTGGTATGATGATATTGAGAAGGTTATTGAAGATTGATGGTATAATTGATAAAGGATGATTATTGTCTTAATAATATTATTTTGTCATTGATGTCAAGCAATTGATTTTCTGATTCAGTATGATGTTGCCATATCTTAAACAGTTTGTTTTGATGAGTATAAAGATGTCAGTAAGTGACACAGAAAGAATGTGAAAATGAAGGGGAGTAATAAGCTATTCAATGGGCAACTATTACCGAGTTAGACAGTGATGAGATTATGATATTTTGATTGTTTTGATATCCTATATATGTGTATTCGAAGACTAAATAAGAAGGAGAAAAGATTTCATGCAATAGAATGAGTAAAGGTTTCAAACTATTCTATTTTACCGAGCAGGGAGAAAGTCGGTATACTCCAAGGTTATCAGTGTCGGTTAAAGAAGAAAGAAGTCACTGAGCGTCGTCAGCAAGCAAAGCTACCGAGACAGTAACCAAGACAACTACAAAATGTCTACCGAGTAAAGTTCAGAACTAACTGAGTATCAACCGAGCAGTAACAGAATGCATTGGATGAATAAATACATTATTAAATGAAGGATGCCAATGAGCTGGAGATTTATAGAATATTGGAATGTCGTGCAAGAAGTTTGTTAAGGATCAACGACAACGAAAATTCATGAGTTAGATCTACAGCACAGATTGAATGGTCATAACTGAGCACAAGTACCAAGGAAGGAATACAAGTTTCAAGGAAAGATAAAACATTTTTCAGTTCAAAGGATTCAATGAACCTAGTCAAGTTTGAAGATCTGATGGCTAAGATTAATCATGAGAAATGTGATTAAGGAGATTAAGCGGTTAGGAATTGCTTATAAATAAAGAAAAGTTGATGAACAAAGATGCGGGCAAATAGAAGAGCAGTGATGCTGCAGAGGTGATTACCGAGTATAGAAGATTGAAGATCTGATTGAAGAACATAGTGAGAAGCCCAACAAGGAGGAAGATAAGTCTTATGACAAGATTATTTTGAGCACATAGAGTGTGTTATAACATTTCAGATGTGAAGTTGCAGATATATTTTATTTCTATTATTTATTTTTGTAAGTGACAGGAAATCTCTTAACCGAGTGGACCTAATAGTCTTATTTGTAAATCCTCTAGCAAGGTAACATTCTAATTGAGTGTTTGAAATCCTTTGACAAGGTCACTTCTAACAAAGTGCAAGATTCTGATAGATCTGAGGGAAATCCCTTGACCGGGTCACATCTAGAAATGTGTTTATGTAATCTTTGACAGGATTGGCTTTTAACCGAGCATAATCTAGAAGAGTATATTTTCTTTGTGGGTCTAAAATCCCACAATGGTTTTTCCCTATTAGGGTTTCCACGTTAAATCCGGTGTTAAATGTGTTTTGATGTTTCAAGTTTATCAGTTTATGAGTTTGAATGATTTACAGTCATAGTTGCATATCAAGTAAGTTCTACCGAGGTTGAATCTGATTAGAACATTGAATTGTGAGTTTATCTGATTCACCCCCTCTCATTTAACTAACACAAAGACACATTTCTTTGGATTGAGTCAAACATGATATTGTTCTAATCTATTAAAGATTTTATCTAATATGGCAAGATGACCTTCTCTTGTTAATGATTTTGCCAGTAAATCATCAACACAATCCTCCATTATGGAATGCATCATATCATGAAAGATGGTGGTCATAGCTCTTTGAGAGGTCGCCCTTTCATTCTTTAGACCAAAAGGCATCACATTTCAATAGTATGTTCCCCATGGGCATGTGAAGGCAGTTTTATGTTGATCTTCTGGAGCGATCTTTATCTGGTTGTACCCTACAAAGCCATCCATAAGAGAAAGCATGGCATGTCCTGTTGTTAGGTCCATGATCATGTTGATGTTTGGTAGGGGGAAATCATCTTTAGGAGATGCCTTGTTTAGATCTCTAAAATTTGTGCAGATATGGATGCCCCCATTAGGATTTTTGATAGGTACAATGTTGGAGATCCAATCTGCATAATCAATTGGTCAGATGAAACCAACATCTAAGAGCTTTTTGAGTTTTGTTTTGACAAGCACATCAATCTGTGGGTGCATCTTTCTGAGCTTTTGTTTTACTGGTTTAGCACCTTTTGCCACGGTTAGGTGATGCATGACCAAATCAGGATCTAGGCCAGGTATGTCTACATAAGACCATGCGAAGTTGATTTGACTCTTTTGGAAGAATTCTACAAATTTTGGTTGTTCCTCTAGAGTGAGTAGAGATGCCAAATGTATTTGGTGAGGAGTCTGAGGGGTCACCACATTGAATTCTTTTATTTCCTCGATTAGGATTGTCGATCTCTTTTGATTTGTACTAGAGGGGAGGATGTCAAACCTTTTATCCATAGGCGCCTCAGAGAGGTTTTCACTATTGGATACGCTCTTTCTTTTTACTTTTTTGGGATCAAACAATGCCACAGTGTGGTTTTCACTGGAAGATCCATGTTTTATTGTGATATTTCTGCATCTAAAAGGTTTGGCAACTGCCCCAAAGTATGTTGTGCTATTAATTTCAATGGTGAATCCATCTTTGTGATCCCCTCTTGGTATGTTATCTCGTAGTTCCAAAAAGTCAATGATCGCCTCATCATTTTGGAATTGGTCAAGGCATGGGTGATTAGGTTGGTTCCATTCAATGAGTTTAGGATGGATAATGGGCATTACCTCATCGATCTGGTTAATTTCATGGGATGCATCAGTGAGTGTTAAGACACTATGGTGAAGGTCGTTGATGGTACTATCCCTATCAGAATCAGGTGTAGGATGTGATGTAGGGTCTGTGGAAGGTGTTTCCAGTTCAGGAACCCAAGAGGTTTTAATCTATGCCTCTCTGTAAACAGGGATTTCTTTGTGAGGTGGAGGTGGTGATGCATCTTCCTGATCTGAAGTATTGTGATGTACGAAATCAAATTCCCACTCATGTGAGTTAGTCTCTGAGTCTCTTTCTAGTATTTGATTACTATACCAAACCAGGATATCTTTTGAGTTGAACACTGCAGTTGTGATCAGCTGATGTACTGCTGGTGATGAAATTGTTGGTATTGTGGGTGCCACTGATGTTGCTGATGGGTTTACCAGTTCTGTCGATGTTGTTGGGGGTACAAATACTGCTAATGGTGTTGTTGATGTGGTTGTTGTTGCTGATGGGGTTGTTGGTTTGATTGGTGGGATGATTGGTGCTGCAAGTAGGATTATCAGTGTTGTAGGTAATATTATCGGTGCTGCTAGTGGGATTATGGGTTTTCCAGGTATGTTTAGTGGTGTGAGTGGTGTTGTGGATGCTACTGATGGAATTCTCATCCATTTTGGGGCAGTTGGTATTGTTCTTGGTGTTGTCGATATAATCAAGAGTGGCCTCTTTAGAGTATTAGGTTGATATAGAGGTTTGTTGGGTTCCCCTTTGAATCTAAGCTTAGGAAGAGATTCCTATTGAAAACCTAATCCAGTGTTATCTTTGGGTTTTAATTCTAGTTGTAAGGGCTCATGTCGTCCTTGCTTGCAAGGTCCCAAAGAACTCTAGCCATCATAGCCCATTCTCTGCATGATAGTAAGACATTTTCCATATTTATCAATGGGTAGTTTAGCCTATGGGATGTCTTTGATAGGGTCTTTGTAGATCCATTCTCCTAGGTCCTCATCTCTGGTATCCTCTTCCTAACTTTTTCCAGGGATGAATTGTGCCAAAGTGCATATTGGCTTGACCAGTGGTGGTTGAAGTAACCTTTGAGGCTTGCCATAAGTTCTAGGAGAAGTGGGTAATTTCCCAGCACAAAAGAGCTGGCTTAGATTATATTCTCCAGGACCTTCCTCAGCCATTTTCATTTTCAACTTCTCTTTCTTTGGTATAGGGGTGATTGAACTAGAAAGAGAGGTTGGACTAACATATGATGTGGATGAGATGGCTTCTCTATTGTTAGGAACTGTAATCTCTGGTTGATGATTAATATTGTTACAATATGCAAATGGATTTTCATCGCCCATGATTATCTTTCAGAGAAAGTGAGACATGGTGATGACCTCAGATTACCAACCATAGCTTGAAATTGATCTATATTAAGGTTGGCAGGGACTGACGCTTCTTGGAGAGCTTGGTCCAAGATATTTTTGTGGGATGGAGATAGGTGTAAGAGCTCTAGTATGGAGATGAGTGTGGGTATTTTGTCCAATTCTTCTACAAGGTTATATTGCTTGGGGATGGATGTTGTTCCTTGTGGAGCTTCTTTAATAGTGATCTTGCTACGACGCGTAACAACATTGTTGGCAGGGTTCATATCTTTGATGGTAAGGGTTGCAATTTGTTCATTAGCGTCATAGAGGTGATTCACAGTATAATTATAAGCAACTCGCATATAATTATTTGTATCTGTGTTTCACCCTGAGGTGGAAGGACCCCTTTGATCATGTGATGGAAGTGGATTCTTGAACATGAGATGATCATCATTTGAGTTTTTGGGTCGTGTCCTTCGATTTCAATTTATCCTCGGTCAATAAGATCTTGAACAAGATCTTTCAGTCTATGGCAGTTACTCATTTTATGCCCTTTTCCTTGGTGGAATTCACAATGTTCATTATCTCTCCACCACAGAGGTTCATAGTTAGATGTCTTTGGTAAGGTCACCAGATTTGAAGAGACCAATTGACGCAATATTGTTTTGATGGGTTCCCCTAAGGGTGTGTATGTATGTTTTGGTTTATAGTTTTGTTGTCATTGTCTTGGTTCCTCTTGTGGCACATTGCAACCTTGATTTTGTGGAGGAGCAATGGTGTTGTTTTTAGGAGGGGGATTTTGCCCCGCAAATCTGACCATAGGTTGTGCACTTTTTATGGTCCTTGCATCTACGACCCCATCATTGACGATGTTCTTGTTCTTATTCCAGAAGTTGGGTTTATCATTGTTAAAATGTGGGTGAGGGCCATCTTTTGATTCATTGTATATTTTGATAAGTCCCTTTTTGATAAGGGTCCGTTCACATTTTATTCCCTGGGTGATCATGTCTTCAAAAGACTATGTTCCCTTCATGCCTTGATGAAATTACATTTCATCATTTAAGTTGGAAATAAATATTTCCACTAGCTCTCGTTCAGGCAGATGAAGAGAACGTCTGCCAAATAGTTGCCTCCACCGTTGTAGGAAAGTTGAAAACAACTCTCCTAGTTTTTGCTTGGTATTGCACAGATCTGCCATGGTAACATTGTGTTCTATGTTGTGTGAATAATGCATGATGAACTTTTGGACTAGTTCCTCGAGTGTCTTAATGTCACTTGGTAATCGGGAAAAACATTGCGTGGTTGTTCCCCCCAAACTCTGAGGAAAGAGGCACATTAGATATGTGTTTTCATATGCCACTTCGAGGTAAGATGAGTGAAATTATCGAACATGATCCCTAGGGTCTCCTTTTCCTCGATACTTTTCAAACTTAGGTGTTTCAAACCCTCATGGAAAAATTGACATATGTAGGTTCATATCAAAGGGATAAGGACAAATATCATTAAGTGAAAACTAGGTAGTCTTCACACCACTATGGAGTTGTTGGGTGAGATTCTCGACTTGTTTCCTCAACATGTCTATTTTGTTAGGAGGAGGAGGTGGGGGATTTCCTTGATTAAGGTCATATCAAAAGTAATCTCTACCTCTTCCACCCTCATTATGACTATGATGTTCTGATGTTTGTCATATTTGCGCGGTATCAAAATCAGAGGGTAGTTTATCTCCCTCTTGAGCAAGTCTTAAAAAATGAGCATCTGCGTTGTTTTTAATGATTTCATCAAAAATTCGATTGAACCTGGGGTTGTGTTGTGCTCTTTCTATTGCTTCAGGAGTTGGTGTACTAGGATCTTCATCATTTGGACCTCCTCCAATAGCTTCTTGAAATTCATTAAGATTTTCATCCTCTTCTTCTTCGATCTCTAGTTGTCTAGTTTTCGATCTGGTTTGAGCCATTTTGTGTTGAAAGTTTTTGAGGTTCGGCGAAAGTGATTATGAGTTGGTGATGAAATGAGAGATAAATGTTTTGTGAAGTGTTTAGAAGATGGATCTCTAACACTAAAGGTTGGGTGTTTACCAAAGTTCTTTGTGAATTTCTCTTTGTGTTGTCAACAATGTTGATGTGATAAGGTATAGCAAGGTTTGAGATGTGTTACAAACCAAGCTACCTAGTAATGAGAGGATGCACTCATAGACTAGTTTTAACCTACATAGAAATGCCTCTTAGGATGATTTATCCTAGATGTAGAGACACTCTAAAAAGTGATGTGTTGTTTTTTATTTAAGCAATATCTAAAAATAACTTAGGACATGACCTTTTTATGTTTTGAGAGTTGAAATGGATTGATGATGTATGAATTTGAAAGTGGATAGAATGTGAACCTCAATAAAAACTTTGTGTTACAAAGGGGACAAATTCTTTCTCTTCTTTCTCAGGGGTTGGTGGTTCTTCTCGAGCTATGTTATAGGTAATGCAAATGTGTGGAAAGAAAGTAGGGTTGATTTTGCCTCCTTTGTTTTTGTGATAACTCAAAGCTCTGTACTGAGTAAAAGCTCTATTGTTCAAAGGCTCTTTATCGAACTCGTCAGATTTTCCTTGAAGATATAGATGCATATGACGCAAGAAGGATCTGTGTGAGATAAAAATTTGTCTATTGAGATAGAAAAATTTCCTTCTTTTGATAAAAGCATTTGAACTCAATGGTCTTTTCTTCAAGTTGATATGTTGACGAAGATTCCTTTTTCTCAAGATTTGAAGGATGGTCATATAATTTGATATCTTGTTTGCACTTTGTTTGATGTTTGTTTGTTGGTCAAATGTTTGATGGAAAGTTGTGTTGGATGAATACTTGGTTTGAATTGGTTTTGAATTTCTTTGAGAAGAAAACAGAGCAAGCACACAAGCACAATGATTTCGCCTCAAAAGGCACAAATAGGTGTGGGTCTAAATCAACCCAATCTTTGAACTTTTTGACCCCTTTTCAAATGTTTTTGCATGTTTTTCCAAAAGCTTGAAGTCGGCTCAAATTATCACTGGTCTGACACAAAACGAAGACACTTCAAACACACTTTATCCCTAAGGTCTAATGGCCAGTTGTGATAATTTCAGCCCACATCTTGATATTTCTTCAACTTTGGTACTACATACCTTATGAATCTCGTCGTAGCAGGTAAGGATGTGATATACTAAGTCTTGCACGAGCATAACAGATAGATGATCCCTATGATAGGGGATTCACCACTTTTATCAAGTCTACTCAAGGAAATATGTATGGTGAGTATCTTGGGAGAAAAACCATCTATGCTCTTGTATTGAACTTCTCACAAATATCCTCAATCAATAGAATGGGTGGGTTTCTATATAAAAAGGTGTCTAGTAATGTTTGATGTTTTTGGACATAAGTTCATTCTGCAGTGACTCACTTAAGAGCCTTGTAACTTGTGGTGGGGCACATATGTCCTTTCGGCAAGTTACACTGTAGGAACAACTATATCCAAGGCTACAACTTTCGCTCTCACCTGATTTCTATAGCGGCTCAAAGGATTTACTGCGTGAGGTCATTTCCAAGAGTGATGTGTCTCTTGGCAGGCCTCTCTTAAAAAGATAAAACTTTGAGTATTACTAACACTTTTCTCTTGCACCTAGGACCACGAAAGCCAAGGGAGAGGATAGTGTGTGTTAGAAGTAGGACCACTCGACAAACTTTTTGCACAAGCGTGCCAATCACTGAAAACACTTGTTCTTTTTAACCAAGTTATAGCAATGTGATCTAAAAGCCATTTGGAGATGTTGCTCCAACAAAAATGGTGTTCTTTTTAACTTCAAGGCAAAATGTTATGTAATCTAGGAACTTGAAATCCTAGTCAACTGAATTTGAAACATGTTTTGCTTTGAAGTAAATCGCTTTGAAAACAAAAACTTTGACAAATTGGGGGTTCTTTTTAACTTGCACAAATTAAGTGTTAATTGTGGATTTTAGTTTGATGCAAGAAATAAAAATTATTTTGTCTAATTTTAAAACCCAAAATGAAATGAATCCTAACTTGCAAATAAGCAAATTTGTTGGGTTTGAGTTTGTGGTTCTTTTTATTTTGACAAGTGAGATTCCTTTTAAACCCAAATTTAAAAGATGTGATTCATTTTAGGACCCAAAAGGAAATGTGAAGTTAATTATTTTAAGCCAAAATAGAAAGTGAATTCATTTTAAACCCAACTTTAAAATAAAAAGTTAGTAAAAAATAATTTTGCTTCCTAATCTAACTCTTAAAAATCCTGCAATGGGGTTAGTCAAAAACCTGCACAAAAAAGCAATCAGTTAGTGAAAAAGAGATTTTTGGTGGGCTTCTACAAGCCTGAATGTTTTTTTTTATTTTTCGGTTACAAAAAGGATTTTACAACTCTCTGTTACAATAGTACCACTCTGTGTGAAAACAAAAGCGCTATATTAATTAATGACAAAAGCGCTAAACTAAATACAACCACGCTACAAGAAAGATAAACGCGCTAAAAGACTCTTTCAAACAGAATAAAATTTTGTCAAACAGAGAGAGCAAAAGCACTAAAACTAGGTACAATAGCACTATTTAATGGTCGATAGCGCTATAAAAAGGACAATAGCACCATTTGGAAGACAATAGCGCTATTCTGGTGAACAATAACGCTAAATCACCAACTTTTGAAGGTGCTAGAGCATCTTCAATAGCGCTAAAGTGTGACCTGTGTGTCAATTAAAACAAAAAAAAGTTAGTAGTTTATCAAAATCGATCAGAAGGTTGCGTGTTCAATTCACGGCAGGTTCACCAAATGGTGCTCTGCAAAAAGGATGTTAGGAAGACACACAAACACAAGGAGAAATTCAAACGTTAGTGTTAGTATCAATGAAAGACTGTCTTAAGCAAGCATATCAAGAGAGATACCAAACATAAAATGAAAAGCTTAACAAAACAAAGGAATGGCAATGAAACATCCCCAAATGCCCTCCAACATGCTTGTAGCTACTCCTCCCTTGTTCCTCTCCTTTCCAAGTTCCAAATGAGTGTAGTAGCTCTCAGTAGCTTTTTGCACTATTCTAGATGCCTTATGGAGATTCAAGATTGAAAATGATAAATTTTGCCAATGCAAGTGTAAAACAAGCTAAATATGAGATGTTATTTAATTAACTAATGTTAATTTTAGCCAAAAGACAAATGTAGAGTATGCTAAAATGCTCTCCTAGATTCACTATAACTTAGATGCATGCAAGATTTATGGATCTAGATTATGAAGAAATGAGCTCTATTTATAGGAAAAATGGAGCAATGGATGGTTGAGATTGAGTAATCTCAACAAGGGTCAGGATTAATGGGTTTATGATCCATGTGAGGGCTTTAAATCCAATCCCAAGATGACAAATGTCAACATGAGATGGCTTGAGAGGAGATGGAAGAAGCATTAAATGCTTGAGATGACTTGAGGGTTACCTTAGGAGTTAAGGTTTATGTTGGGTTGAATGAATAAAGCCTTTATCCAATGAATAATGCCTTTATCCAATGGATAAACTCTTGTGCAAGAGTTAGTGGGAATAACCATGGTCAAAGCAATGAATGCTTGAGGAGACACATGGGTTACATGGAGGTTGAGTTAGAGGTTAAGCCTCTAACCATGTGGGCAAGTGGAATTAACCATAAATGGTTATGTAAGAGCCATTAATGGTCATGTAAGAGCCATTAGTGGTTCGGAAGACTTTAGGGGTTAGCTTGTTGAACACATAAAGCATTAAATGTTTTTCAAAGACTTTGGAGGCTTTGAGAAGTGACTTCAAGTTGCTTAGGAATGTGACAATATTTAGAAGATGGATTAGGATAATTAGGAATGGTTAGAAGAACTTAGAAAGTGGTTAGAAGAGTCTAGAAGGGGATTTAGGATTGCAATTGGGTTTGGTGGGTGAGGGAAAATAGGATTTTAATTAAAATAAAATTAATTTATTTCAATTATGGTTGCAACTTGCATTTGTAGGAGAATGCAAGTGGGGGGGATTTGTTTAGTGATTTAAATAAATATTTATTTATTTATTTAAAAGAGGAAAGGAGGTTAAATTAAATAAATATGTTTTATTCATTTAATTGGTGTGGTTTAATGAATTAATTTAAATAAATTGGATAATTTATCTAGTTAATAGGAGAAGAGTGTAAGGATGAATTTAATTAACTGTTGGCTAGTGGATTTAATAATCAAATAAATAGTAAATATTCATTTAATTAAATGGATAGATTTACGTGACTACACTTTTGAATTGCTATGTTATAACCAGTATAATTGCTTGACCTTCACTGATTAGCCATATGTCCAAATTTTCTACATGCATAACATTTTACATTCATTCTGCAATCTTTTGTCTTATGACCATACTTATTGCATTTAGAACATTGATCAAAGTAGAATTATAGTTCTGATTTTCTCTATTTCTACATTTCCTAGCCACATGACCAAATTTATTACAAACAAAGCATCTACCATTAAATTTGTAAGCATTAAGCTGCCTTACCAGTGTCTTTTGGTTTGGATCTTCATTTGCAGTACCAGAGCTTTGACCTTGTTCAAATCCAAGTCCATTGGAATCTCCATTCCGTCTTTGGCTTTTCAATAATTCATCAAGCTATGCTGAACTAACCTTGAATTTGTCATTGTACTCACTTGCAATAGTCAAATCATCTCTCAGAATTATCATTTGTCTCTCAAGTTCTTGTTCATTACTTTGGGATTGCACTAAATCAGTTCTCAACATATCATTTTCATGAGCCAACCGGATTCATTCTTCATATCTATCTTTCAGAGATCTCCTAAGTTTTTCTTCATTCATCTTCTGGTCTTCAATCTCCTTTGAAATCCTCATAGTTAGGGCTTGCATTTCATTCCTCATGACCATATTCTCTTGAATCATCTTCTGAAATCTTTCAGTAAGGGCATCTTGGCAGAATTCAATTCATCTTGGCAGAATAATAATGAATTCCTTGGCAGAATTCAATTCATCTTGTAACTTCAAGTTCTTCATCCTTTCAGCATCATAATCTTCAAGTGCTACCCCAAGTTGCCTCTCCAAACTCATATCCAGGGATTTTGGATTCAGGATCTCCCTCAAGCTGTTAGACTTCCTCTGAGGCACAAGGCTCTGATACCAATTGTTGGAATCCAAGAACACTGAGAGGGGGTGTGAATCAGTGTTCTACTAGAATGTTCAATTTTAACCTTATTATAACATGCATTCACCAACTGGTAAACCGATACATATATAATTGAAATAAGAAAAGAAATCAATAAGCCAATCACACAAATTAATACCATAACACAGAGAATTATACATGGAAAACTTCAAAGAGGAAAAACCATGGTGGGATTTGTGACCCACAATATCAATCCACTGGCCATATGAAAAGATATTACATAATATGGTGGCCTGCACTTGCAGTTAGGCTTGCAGCCTAGAGCACATTGCCTTTACAAAGGAGTCTCACTGACTACAGTCACTTTGAATAAGAAAACATAAAACTGAACTCATTTAATGCATCTGCTATGCCTGATTGAGTTCCAATTCAAGCTCGGACTGTTCCGATTCTGAAACCCTAAACCCTTACCGGAATAACCTCTTACATAAATAGCCTCATGGTCTTCTCATTACATTCATTACAATCGTATCCTTACATATATCTCTCATATCACAAAATGATCTAATCAACTGACCTATATACCCTTACAATCCTTCATGCCTTATGTCACCTTACATAGATAATTACAAAATGAATATACATGTCAGCTCAATTACATATATACATAAATATCAAAATCAATTTTTGATTTCTAGATCTCCCAAATGATGTCAGCCTCCTATGTCGATATCTTGTTGTAAGTCATATTGGCCTCCAATGCCGATACCCATAGAATCCTTCCTACCGGTGAAGATACCTGCCAGTGGTGGTGAAGTGTCTGACGGTGAACAAACAAACCAAGAAATGAAAGTCAGAACATGTTGCCATCAATGACAACATATGAAACCAATCAAATGAGTGTCAATTGCCAAAAAAATATCTTACAAATATTGAATGCAATATTTTACCATCAAATGCGGTGAAAGAAGAGTATGCATAAAATGCACATACGTATGTGATACAATTATAAATTTCACTTCCTAGGTGTTGACAAAAAACACACAATTAATATGTATAATCGACAAGTCAAGTGCAAAAACTTACCCCGACCCCTATGCAAGTTGTCCCACTGAACGTCTAGGCTCGCTTTGTGTAATGGGGCTCACGTCTAACGCTTACACTAGCTCTACAACATTCACAAAAGGACTGTTCTCTCTCTCTAAATATTCCAAGCTTGCAATATGTACACAAATGAACCAAGTGAAGCCCTAATATCCAATTTATAGACTAAATTTTTCCTAATTAGGGTTGCCTAGTGTATTGGTCATAGTCCCTTTTGATTCCCGAACTTCATAAGTTGACCCTATGAACCCCATTTTCTTAACAGAACATATTTTTGGATTCTTGATTACATTGTCATAAATTGGCCTTTAATTCACGTTTTTTCATCCAATTTCCTAAGGGGGCACCACATTACCCTATCGCCACTAGGGCAAAATCTCAATGAAATTTTCTTTAAAACAATGCTAGAAAATAACATTGTATCAAAGAGAGGCAAAATATAGACAACTAAAATTGTCCCGCACCTGTGAAGGCTAATTTTACTAATTAATCTTTTTTATTGATTAAATAATTTTAATTATTTAATTAATTTGACCTTATTCTTCCAATTTAACATTATTCCTCCATTTTAAATTCTAAGTTTGAATTTCTCTTCAACTCCATAATTAAATCATCTTTAGTTATTTAATTAACTAATTTTCCCTCTGATATTAATAAAATAATTTTATTATTAATTAATCACATTTATTTACTTTACTTAAATAATCTTTAATATTTAATTAAATAAATTTCCATTATATTCCCATAATTAAGTGATTATTTCAAATTATTTAATTAACAAATTATGTCCTCTCAATTAGATAAATTTGTTAATTTATTTAATTTCTCTCACATGTCAAATTTCATTTTCTGAAAATCAAATTCCTTCCGAATCAAATAACATGATCATTTCATTCACCCTCCTACAACAAATGTTTAAAATGACTAATCATCTAACTCCCATTGACTCTCTATTCCACCAGTTGTTCATCAATCATCTTTCTCTAAGTAGTCAATCAGTCCACCTTTTTTTTAAATCACTTTTTCAAACTTACTCATCTATCCACTAACCAAGTTAGTCAAATGAATTAACTTGCCAATCAATTTAGTCACGGTGAGTGATCAGGTCCCAACCAACTTGTCTCAATGATCCTCCACCATCATCAACAACCATGATCCCTTAATTTTTGTGCTACGATTCTGAGAGCCATCCCACACACGTGACTAGAAGGAGAAGAGCAATGAAGGCACTTCCAACAAGTTCAACATTTGGTTTGCATTGATTTATGTTTAATTCATTATTTATTGTTGAATTTGGTTTTCTTACTTTATGGTGCTTATGATTGGATATTTTATGATTGATCTAGAGTTTAGTGGTTTCTCATAGGATCTTTCTTGTGCTTCTCCCCCTTTCTAGTTATTACAGTTCTCAATGGTTCATTATGTGGTTTTTTTAGTGCCACAAATGGGTTAAGGCAAGGTGATTTGTCCCCATTTTTATTTTTTATTATGGTAGAAGCAATGGGAAGGCTCTCAAAGAAAGTAAGGAATAATAATATATGGAAAGGGATCAACATGGCAGAAAGAATGGACCCTATCGTGCACACGTAGTTTGTTGATGACACAATACTTTTTGGAGAAACAACACAGAATGAGGCAAAAATGATTAAAGATACATTAGTCAAATACTCTTTTGCATCAGGGAAAACATTAAACAAGGAAAAGTGAGATATAGTTTTTTAACACCAAGAAAGTTATATAGGAAAAAAATGATAAAGCACTAGGGTTCACAATCATGGCATTGCCAACTAAATATCTGAGGGCACCTCTTTTTTCAAGAGTGTGCAAATCTACACATTGGAGAATACATTAAGTAAATGCAAAAATAGGACAAAGTTGTGGAAAAATAAATGGTTATCCCTCTCAGGTAGAATCCTAAAAATTGGGGTGGTTCTGTTTGATATACCAATTCATGTTATGTCTTGCTTCAAAGTTTATTGGGAAAGTGAAGAATGAATTGGAAATTTTTCTAAATAAATTTCTTTGCGAGGAAGAAAAGGAGGATAACAAAATCCCTTTGATACATTGGGACAAAGTATATCTACCAAGAAACAATTGGGGTGCTGGACTGAGGAAGATGGATAATCAAAATTTAATACTTGGGGCCAAAGTAAGCTAGAGAATGTGTTAGGAATGTGAAGCCCAACGGTCACATTCAACCATTCGACTTCCCTAGACTATTCATTTCATACCTGAAGATGAATGTATAAATGGATGTGTGCACTTTATGTACTGTATGTAATTACATATTGGTTAATAGATGATTCTCCCTACTTGTCGGTGGATGTAGCCAGTTATGGTGAACCACATAAACTATTGTGTTAAGTGTTGTTTGGTGTTTGTTTTAGTTTCATTGTTTTATGTTTTCTCTGCTCTTTTATAATAAAAAATTGGTATCAGAGCCTAGTTTGGATTGAGTGGAGATGGAGGAAGGGGAAGAAGGTAAAATTCAAAATTTGTATGATAGATTTATGTTCCATGTTTCTCTATGCTTCAAGCGTCATTTACATTGGTGCGATGGTTGCACAAAAGAGGGGAATTCAACTACAAAAGAGAATTCAATTGAAGAGGATAATTCAACTAAAGAGAAGGATGTTAGGATTCTTATTTACTCCTCTCTTGAGCCAGCTTTGGCATGTATTGGCCAAACTGTTAATGGTCGGGAAGTTGTTGGCATTCTTGTAATGAAGGTTGAATCCCATGATGCCTCAGTTGTAATTTCTTGGCAGAAAGATGTTGGAAAAGAAGTCGTTGTTGAAGAAGAGGAGCTCAAAATATTTTGGGAGAAAGTGTGTATGCTATCAGAGACCCAAGTTGAATCTACAATTGACTCCCAGGATGAGGAGGGTGCAGATTGGAGTGAGGTAGCAGGGCAAAGGACCCTGAGATTAATTATGGCTTCGGAGAGCTCTATAGATGACATGGCCTTGGAGAAGATGACAAGACACTCCCTCGATGATGTAAGACTTAGTGACGTGGATGCTTCATGTTAGCTCACAATTTGCCAAGAAAATGGTCAGGATGTTCAATCTATTGCTTGGTCTGGAGACGAGGAGGTTGTTGCCATTTGCATGAAGATTGCATTAATGATATGTTATGTTGTCATTGATTTCAATTAAACTGGTAATGATATTGTTAATATTGTTACTGTAACCGGTAGGAAGAATTTGTGGAGTGAATTGGTAACAAGTGTAAACCTTATTTGTTGATGTAACTGGTAAACCCTACCTGTTGTTTTTAATAAACCCTAACCGATTAAGTTTGGTGAATTGGTTATATTGGTTTATGATCTGATGATGAGCGGTAATGATTATGACATGCATGATTATTGTATGAAGACAATTCCAAGAGAATTTGGTGAGTTGTTATAATGGTTTTTTTGTCTAGGGAATGAGAAAATATATTGCATCTAATGCAAAGCGCGTGATGAGTTACTAAGTTCGATGAAGTGGTGATCAAGGAGCGATCAAGGTTTTCTTGATTGATGTGCAGAGATTGCTATGTAATCCAACGGTCATACTTGAACCGATTTGTTTGTAATCTCAAGGAGAATTAGGTTTTTGTTGTGTTACCGACCTAATTGATATGTATTTAAGGTTGATGAAGTTGTTTAGTTTTTATAGAGTTGGCAAAGAGATAGACATAGTTCAATTGAGTGTGTGGTTGCCAAACCGAATGATGTATCTGTAGTTTGAGTAAAGGTAGATAGGAGCATGAAATGGATCTGACCAAGCAAGTCTAGTGTTATTCAGACAGATTAGCAAATTTTTGTTGTTTTCTAACAATTACAATAGAATTGAAATCCCCTAACCAGGTAAGCTCTAACAAACTTGGTGCTATTCAAATCCTCTAACAAGGTGGTCCATTAGATTGGATTTTCAAATCCTCTACCGAGGTTACTCCTTATACGGTATTGCTTCTAACAAGACATTTGTAGTCAATCCCTTAACTGGGTGATTCCTAACAGGATCACTTCTTAACAAGACTTTTTGTAAAGCTTTAAAAGACTAGGCTCCTAACAGGGTGAACTTCAGAAGAGTTCAGATAGTTATCTTGTGAGTTTCCTCTCACCATGGTTTTTACTTATTTTGGTTTCCACGTCAAAAATATTTGTGTCAAGTGGTGAATGTTTTTGTGGTTATATTTTCATGGTTGATTTACTTAACTACTTAACTATTTTTGATGTCTTTATAATCGGAGGCATTGAGATATGAAGAAGTTGTTTACTATTAATTTGTTGTAACAGTCAACTAGTTTATCTTATGAGTTGTTATCTTGACAGAGTTATTATTATAAGTTTACTTTGAGAAATTGATTTTTGATTGGTGAAGTTTATATCAGTTTTTTATATCTATTGATTCACCCCCCCTCTTAGTGGTTGACCAGATACTTATTCTTTCATCATACCATCAATTGGTATCAGAGCATTATCAGGTCCTCTAAGGTCTAAGCCTAACAACTTGAGGTAAAGATTTGTTGATCATGATGAAGAAGGAAGGTCTGAAGTTTAATAGAGAGAACTACAGGATATGGAGTGACATAATGAAAATTTATATCAAGAGTTTGGGTAGTCAGTATTGGGAACATGTCGATACTAAGTATGTTGCACCTACAGGTATGTTGACCGATGATCAGAAGAAAGAGAAACAAGAGAATCATCAAGCATTGGCGGCTATTATCAGTTCATTGTCTGATGCAAAGTATGTAGATGTTCATGGTCTTGAAACTACATATGAGGTATGGAAAAAACTTGAAGATATTTATAAAAGTGATGAACATGTTAAGATTGTTAAAGAGGAGAGTCTAAGAGGAAAATTTGATGACATGCGGATGGCTGAAGGTGAGAATATCCAGCAGTATGGTCAAAGGATAAAAGAGATAGTCAGTGAAATTAAGAGTGCAGGAGGTAAAGTGGAAGATTCCATGGTGATTAGTAAGGTACTGAGACCCTACTACCGATCTACACTATACGAGTTGCAGCTATTCAGGAGTTGAAGTCCATTGACAAAACTAAGGTAACTCTTGACTCCATCATTGGAAAGCTTACTGCTTTTGAATTAAATGGTTATGATGGTAGTGTATAGAAATCTGAGTCTGCATTTAGAACTTTTGTTTCTAACCCATCTATGAGGAAAAGTAGAGATGTCAATCATAGTTATGAATCCAGATCCAGCAGAGAAGTTGATGATGAAGACAGTTTAGTTGAGCTTGAAGCATTGTTGACCAAGCGGTTGCCTAGAGGTATAGGTAAATATAGAGGTAAATTACCTTTGAAATGTTTTGCATGCAACAAGATTGAACACACTATTGCTAACTGTCCTAATGGTGATAAAGAGCACAAATGAGAGAAATTAAATAAGTACAAGGGTAAAGGCAAAGGAGATTGTCTTATTGTTGTTGATGGTGGTATCACTGATGAGGAATCTGATGGTGATGCTAATGAAGACATTGTGTTTGTAGCCATTAAAGAAGAGATGTCATACCAGAAGGCATTAGTATCCAAGATGGATAACTCTGATGATTGGATCATTGATAGTGGTTATTCACATCACATGACCGATGATCGAAGAAAATTTCTTTCTCCAAAGGAATTTGATGGCGGATTTGTAAGATTTGGTAATGAATCACCCTGCATGGTTAAAGGTAAGAGAACTATTTCTCTTAATGGAAAAAGTAGTGCAAATGATGTCTACTGGGTTGACGGTTTAAAGCATAATCTTTTGAGTGTGGCATAACTCAATGAAAGAGGATACCCATTGGAATTTAAAAATGGTATGTGCAAAATCTATGAAAATAAAGGTGAACTGATTGCAACTGGGAAGCAAACCAAAGGTAACTTGGTTCGTCTTAATCCTAAAGTCAGTAACTGTTTAATTGCAAAGATAGATGATAGTTGGCTTTGGCATAGGAGATTTTGTCATATAAACTTTGATAACATTGTTAAAGTGAGTAAGTCCAAGATAGTGAGAGGTTTGCCTCAGTTAGACAAACTGGTTAATGCTATGTGCAAAGAATGTCAGTTGGGAAAGATGACATCCTAAACTTTAAAGAGAAAATCTTTTTCAACAGAACATTTGTTAGATTTGG